>NW_028239524.1:0-46331 GCF_047967505.1 Dipteris shenzhenensis | reverse complement strand
GAAAAAGTCGTAGTATCGGGATAGGTTGGGAATCTATGGATTGGGTAATGCGCCCCCCCCCCCCCAAAAAACCATGGGTGATTTTTTCATTTCGTTGTGGCTTAAGCAGGACCAGTAGTTGGAGCGAGGTGTTATCTCTCACTTCTCATCCACGTCAGTTTCTTCTGTCGAACTTCCCGGATCCTCTTTCACCGGATTGAATCGGGAAATAGATAGATAATCTTGATATATCCGAATCAATGGATAGATAGAAAAATCTCTCCACGTTTCAAATTTCAATCCGGTTTGTTCTTTATGCACCCGATCCACCCCGTTCCGTAAAAATAGGATCTTTAGACTCATGTCTGACTCCATTGGTTACCCATAAATCCATATGTACATATAGATCTCCCCTCCAGAGGGGGGAGGCTAGAACCAAAGATATCACAGGGGAGAGAGATATTGGAACCCGCCAATCCCCTCCCCCCCCCTAGTTTTCGAAGTATGGAGAAACATATTGAATCAGTTTAGTCATGGATTGATTCCTATTGGGATTCATTACTACCGACACCAGTTCAAGTTTCACATCCCCCGGGTAGAGATATGCTGAAAATCGCAGAGATGTTGCACGGGTACATTTGGGACCACACCTCTAGATACATTAGGTTCCCTCTTTGCGGAGACATACAGGAATACACCTATCACTACTAGCCCGATTCCGACTATTGCACCGGGACCTGGTTCCATGGAAATCATAATAAAAAGGATGAGTGAGATGGACCTCCCGATCGATAGATAGATGGGTCTATCTATGTAGATCATCTATCTATCCAGATTTTAATTGGGATGGGACTGTGGAATTCAAATTGGGGGAGTAAAAATTAGTAGTTTACTGGCAACCGAGTTGCTACTTCACGCGGAGTAGCATCCTATTTCATCCCCTACCCCGGGACGTATATTCAACCTTCCCTTATCTACTTACTACCATCCGCGGCGAAACAATAGACCAGGTTCTCGGATTAATTGTTCTGAGCAGCCGTTTGAATGTAAGGAATAGGTAGAAAAGCTGTAGGTATTGGAATAAAGAGTGCAGTAGCTATGAATGCGAGGATATTTACTTCCATATTAGTGGTTCAAATTGATTTGAGGAGTAACTTGAGTGACCCCATTAGGAGAGACTCCTGAACTTTATCGTGATATTGTGAGTCATCCAACTCTACTAGAGTGGATCTGATAATCGGGATAGAAAAAAATTAACTCGGTCTGGTCAAATCTCTGATATCAATTACATAGTATATCACGAAAGAAAATTTTAAGAGTAGTCGATTGTTTACGCTTCTTCGGCAAGAACTTGCCCCCCCCTTTTTTATATTCTTACTGAGACAGAGAAGAGGGGTTAGTCACCGCATCTTTCTGTGGCAGCAAACGAATCTAGAAGCACTGTGGGTGGGAATCTATGGATGGAAAAATCAATGACTGGAATAATTTCCCCTCCTCCCCTTCCCTCTCTCGCCTATGGGTTGACGTGGCTAGAGATTAGCCCCGCAAATAAGCTCATTTGAATACTCGTAGTGAATATCCATAGTAAGCGCGGGCATGTGGAACTGGCGCGAGGCGGATGTCTCGTCTCCTCGAAGAATCAAGACAATTGGGGCTTTCGGGGTTAATATCTCCTGCATCTGTATATCCGAAACGGGATTCGAGTAAAAATGGTTTGTCGGATTCACCGTGGATGGGGAGATAGAGCATTGACTCCTAAGCACCCAGTACATAGACTTTAATTAATTGCTGGGATTGTAGTTCAATCGGTTAGAGCACCGCCCTGTCAAGGCGGAAGTTGCGGGTTCGAGACCCGTCAATCCCGCTACATTTTATTGAGTCATTTCAAATAACTCAGTCGAGATATACAAATTATAATGAAGTAACTCCGCGGTTTCTGGGTCGAGCTGGATTCGAACCAGCGTAGGCGTTGCCAGCGGATTTACAGTCCGTCCCCATTAGCCACTCGGGCATCGACCCATAGATTTAGACCGGGCTTGGAAGTACTTGAAAACAGAATCGGTCTCGGAAGTGTAAATGAAAGGAGTTTATTGATGTTTTCAATCTGGGCCCCTCCCGCCACCCTGAGAAGGTACGAGGGCAAGAGAAGCCATAACGTCCGTAGTGCTTCTGCGAGATGAGTATAAGTACCCCCAGGGGAATTCGAATCCCCGTCGCCTCCTTGAAAGAGAGGTGTCCTAGGCCTCTAGACGATGGGGGCCCAATCACTCTTCAGATAATAAGAGATTATCTATAAATCGTCAATCTGATTCTCCCGAATCCCCCCCGAATACAACATCCAATGGATGGGGAATTGGAATACCTCTCCGAATCCTTATCGCAAAATCCCGCTCGATGCATACCTATATGCGGAACCGCATGTGGCATCTCCCACAACCTCTAGGTCGACTGCTTCCTAGATGTGTAGGAAGTCGAACACGGCATAGAGGTAACGCTGAGACTTAAACCTTGCAATTCTCCGAAGTGAAGTGAGGCAGTTGAAAAGCTTCACCCAATCCATATTTCCATGGACGATTATTTCTTTCACCGATGAACTTATGTATCCCAATAATAATTGGTAATTACCAGCAGCATCAGTAAGTATATAGGCTTCTCCATTGCTTTTGGTTCATTCAATGTTCTGTTTCCCCTCGAGGGAAAACCCAGATTGGAAATCTACGCCTCAAATCACTCGGTTATGACTTCCTCAATTGGGAATATCTCACTCCTGAAGCTCAAAAATATTCTCTCCACCGGTCTGAACTATCCCGGGGGCTACTGCCGGGGGTGGAAGCGGGGCAAGAAAGTCGGGTCGGCGGATAGCGGGAATCGAACCCGCGTCCTCTCCTTGGCAAGGAGATATTTTACCATTCAACTATATCCGCGTGATATGCCACCCCGTTCTATATTGAATAACTATATATGTGGTAACTCCTCTAGTCAACACACCTAATCCATCCACCTCGTCTCGGGATTTTCCCTCGTGGACGGAGAGCCCCCCCCCCCCCGAGGAGGAAGTGTCGATTCCGTAGACCGTAATTATTATTGATTCTCTCTCCCCACTCGCCATTATGAATCGTGAGGAGGGGGCCAGAATTACCGATACATTGAATCTCTGGGATATGAAGGAATTAAGTATACCCACTAGGAAAACTAATCCGATCCATAAGGAAGCCCCTGAAAAGACGACATTTTTGTTGCTTGACCAACCATTGGGGGAAGCAAGCACGACAGGTACACCAATTACTAGTAGGAATGAAATGGCGATTAATGTGAATAAAGCCAATTGGAAAGCAATAGTCGTAGTTAGGACTCTCGACGTATCAGAAGTAGAGGATTTGTACCATCTGATCCCCATCCGGTGGGACTTACACCATACCGAGACCGAGGATTTTGGACGGAACAAGAATCCTTCTAGTTCAGTACCCCGGAATCCAATGTCTCTTTCGAATCTCTTGATAATCCATCAAGTAGGAGTAAGAATTTGATTATTTGGAATGATCCCTATATTGATTTCATAGTAAATCATACGAAACCATCATCTCATATCTTTCGTAATAGGGGTGAATCTCGATACAATACATGTGTATCAAGATCGACAAGATCTCCGAAGAATTGGAGAAGAGCTTTCTAGGAGAGGTGGTCGAGTGGTTTATGGCTCCAGTCTTGAAAACTGGCATAGTGCTGAAACGCTATCGAGGGTTCGAATCCCTCTCTCTCCTCAATTGATTCAGTACCGGACCCGACGGGAGGGGGTATTAGTGGTCTATCGGTGGTCTAAAAGAACCACCTAGTATTTCCCAAAAAATGCCAATGTCCCCGAGGGGAGCCTATTCTTAATAATGATAGATGAGAGGAATCTTCTGAAGCAGTCTGGGGGTATTCCTCCTCCGCCCCGGTTCATGCGCCGCATCTCCAGGCCCAGGTCCCGTGTCAATACTTTCCCTATCAGGGTTCGAGGGATAGGAAACAAACAAATATGAGAGATCTGATGTTAACTAGAGGTATTTAAAATACCAGTTCTATCGATTGACTTATCGGGATGATCAAAGGTCAATTACCCACCCATTTGCGGGATGGGTACGTTCCACCAGATACAACTGGTGAGGATTCAAATTAGCTTCAAATTAGCTTACGGAGATGAGTCGTCATCGCCAAATCACCCCCTCCAGGGGGGTGATTTGTAGACATAAGTGCAAATGCTACCGAAACTTGTGGTTTCCCGGAACCCTATAGAAATGAACAGTGAGTTACACCTCGCCCTTCCCTCATCCGCGAGGTAAAGGTTACTGCTGGGTATATACCGACGTATCGAACTAACCCCACTGGGGGGTTAGTTTATGTATGAGCTGTGTCCCGGTTCCGCAAAGAACCACCAGTAGAAAATGGAAATTTGTCTGGTATGGTAGGTACTAATACTACCAAGTAATAACTTTCCATTAATATCTCAGCAATTTGTCCTAATTTAATGGTGTCATGGAAAGAACGGGTTCGGTATCACGGTCAATTCCCTTCTCAAACCCGGCTGCCGCCGCACGGGCTCTTCCCGCATGCCATAAATGACCCACAAAAAAGAAAAATCCTAGAACGAAATGGGAAGTAGCCAACCAACTTCGGGGAGATACATAGTTCACGGCATTTATCTCAGTAGCTACTCCACCTACGGAATTTAAGGAACCCAGAGGTGCATGAGTCATATACTCCGCGGAGCGTCGCTCCTGCCAGGGTTGTATATCTCTTTTCAACTTACTCAAATCCAAACCGTTGGGGCCTCTCAGTGGCTCCAACCAAGGAGCACGAAGGTCCCAGAAACGCATTGTTTCGCCTCCAAATATGATTTCTCCCGTGGGGGAACGCATCAGGTATTTACCCAAACCAGTAGGTCCTTGAGCGGAACCTATGTTGGCGCCGAGACGCTGGTCCCTGACAAGAAAAGTAAAAGCTTGAGCTTGAGAAGCCTCTGGACCGGTAGGACCATAGAATTCACTAGGATATGCCGTGTTATTGAACCGAACGAAACAACAAGCAGTAAAACCAAAAATAGCAAGTGCTCCTAAGCTATAGGACGGGTAAGCCTCTCCGGACCACACAAAAGCGCGACGGGCCCAAGCAAATGGTTTGGTCAATATGTGCCAGATCCCCCCGGAGATACAGATGGATCCCAGCCAGACATGTCCCCCAATAATATCTTCTAGGTTATCGACACTTACAATCCAACCCTCTCCACCAAAGGGGGATTTGAGTAAGTAACCAAATATGACACTCGGGCTTAAAGTGAGATTCGTAATCTTCCGTACATCCCCACCTCCCGGGGCCCATGTGTCATACAAGCCTCCGAAATATAACGCTTTGAATACTAGGAGGAAGGCGCCGGCTCCTAACAAGATTAGATGAATACCCAATATAGTAGTCATCTTATTTTTGTCCTTCCATATATAGCCGAAAAATGGGAAGGACTCTTCTGAAGTCTCGGGGCCAATGAGAGCGTGATAAATACCCCCGAACCCTAGAACCGCGGAAGATATCAAATGAAGGACTCCAGAAACAAAATAGGGAAAGGTATCGACGACTTCCCCACCGGGACCCACTCCCCAACCTAGGGTAGCTAGGTGGGGAAGTAGAATTAACCCCTGTTCATACATAGGCTTCTCCGGAACGAAGTGAGCCACTTCAAACAAATTCATGGCTCCAGCCCGAAACACGATCAAGCCAGCATGAGCTACATGGGCACCGAGTAATTTACCAGACAGATTGATCAGTCGAGCGTTACCGGCCCACCAAGCGAAACCTGTGGTTTCCTGATCGCGACCACCCAGAGACAGAGTTTCGTTAAAGAGCGTTTCCACGGGGTAAGACCTCCTCGGGGAATACAAGGTTTTCATGAGGCTGATCCTGAGCTGCCATCCAGGCACGAATACCCTCATTCGACAGAATGTTCTTTGTGTAGAAAGTTTCAAACTCAGGATCTTCCGCCGCACGAATTTCTTGGGAAACGAAGTCATAAGCACGCGAATTCAAAGCGAGACCAACTACTCCGATAGCACTCATCCATAATCCAGTTACTGGCACGAATAACATAAAGAAATGCAACCAACGTTTGTTGGAGAAAGCGACACCGAATATTTGGGACCAGAAACGATTAGCGGTAACCATTGAATAGGTCTCTTCGGATTGAGTTGGGTTAAAAGCACGGAATGTATTTGCGCCATCACCGTCTTCAAATAAGGTGTTTTCCACCGTGGCGCCATGAATGGCACACGAAAGAGCAGCACCAAGGACTCCGGCGACTCCCATCATATGAAACGGGTTCAACGTCCAGTTGTGAAAACCCTGGAAAAAGAGAATGAATCGAGAGATAGCTGCTACACCGAAGCTGGGTGCAAAAAACCAACCGGATTGCCCTAACGGGTAGATTAGGAATACAGAAACAGAAACAGCAATGGGAGCAGAGAACGCTATTGCATTATGGGGACGTAATTGTACGGACCTAGCAAGTTCGAATTGACGTAACATGAAACCTATCAAAGCGAAGGAACCGTGAAGAGCAACAAAGGTCCATAGACCCCCTAATTGGCACCAACGGGTGAAGTCTCCCTGTGCTTCCGGACCCCACAGTAGAAGCAAGGAATGAGCGAGACTATTTGCAGGGGTGGAAACTGCGGCAGTCAGAAAATTGCAACCTTCCAAGTAGGAACTAGCTAATCCATGAGTATACCACGAGGTGACGAAGGTTGTGCCGGTGAACCAACCGCCTAGGGAGAAATAAGCGGTGGGGAAAAGTAATAGACCGGACCAACCTACAAATACGAAACGATCCCTTCGTAGCCAATCGTCCATACTATCAAACAAATCTTTCGATTCCTTGGAGGATTTTCCAATGGCGATGGTCATAGTTATTCTCCTATTCAACTCTTCCAACCATTTTGGGTGCCCTTCTATTTCATGACATGATAGGGTCGTGGTGTAGGAAATGAAACTACCATATCACTGCCCCTTCTGAATAAGAATTTGTCGGAATCTCTCTGGCATGGTAACAATATTCCTAGGTCCCGTCGAGGGTACTTTTCTACTCCGTCTCGTTCCCCCAAGCGGATGGATATGGATAGAGTACCGATACAACGAAATTGATTTCGTGATTCTTCAGAAAGTGGGTAACCCTTTCTCTTCTTCCGAGACTCCATCAACCCGTTCGCTACGTCGATGAATCCTGATCCGGAACTTTATCCCAGCTAGATTCCTTCCAATTGAACAATCAACGGCATCTATTGGATCTCTTTATGTGGTGCTGGTGTTTCCTCCCGCATGTCCTGCCCACTGGAGAAGTACAGGAAGGAGTGGGAGAAGCACCAATTTTCAGCAATCTATCTATTTGGTGAATTGAGTAGGACACGCGTACATACAGATATTTATGATCCGTATCTTCACTTTACTCGTCTATTTCACGATGGAAGAGACACTTCCTGATATTTATTCTACCAATACTCAATACCATTCGGAAGCTTTTCGCTCCCGAATCATTCGGGTGATTAATGGCGGGTGGGTGGGGGGGGGTGGGGGGAGGCCACTTTTCCTTGATGTCGGACGAGAGAAACAAACTCCCGTCTCGATAGATTAAATGAGAACCATATAGTCCGTCTTACCTCCTGGTTAAGAAGCGGGAGATGGATCGGAATGATACGAGAGAAACCCGTAGCTGGGAGTTAGCTGAAATCTTTTCATACGAGAATTCATTGGAATATCTCCCCCTGCGGAGAGATGTATCGATAGTCAGAATTCTCATTGGATTCCTGTATCAGGGGTAACTGAATGATCTTCCACATCATGAATTACATCTACCTAAATTTCTTATATTACGGGTAGCAATAATTCTGAGATTCAAGACGGGGGGGAACATTCCGAACAGCTTTATTACGTAGCGATTCGCTGATTCTTCGTTGATTTCCCCACCCACATATGGATCCCGCTATATAGATAGATATATGTGGATATTTGTTGCGAATCTTACCGGGAGTCCCCCGAGCAGTGAAAGTGGATAATCAGGATAATCTGATTCGATAGGCATCTGGGGGGGGGGGGGGGCCTCGTCATATTCGTCGCCTATTCGGGCGAAGGATCATTTCGACGTGATCACTAATTTTCTGAATTGGTAGAAACATATGTGGTACTCTACAATGTAAGGAAGGATTACGAGTGTCTGTGCCGAGAGAAAGAGACAAGTCGAGTGAAATCTCACGAGCCCTTTATCGGATTTGAACCGATGACTTACGCCTTACCATGGCGGTACTCTACCACTGAGTTAAAAGGGCTTACCGATGATGACATTGATGAGGTGTATGAAACACAGTATGTCGGAAACAGAACTATTCTGTTTCCCGTTTCTCAAATCATTATCCTGTCACTATTCTCTCAATCTTACCAGGGGGGGGGATTAAAAACTGCTGATACTAAAACTAGGTGGGGTAAGGTCTCTGGAACTAGCGGAAATGGTTGAGTCCTCCTTTCCACCCCCTACTTACCCGATTGAATGGATCCCGATAGAGAATCGGGAGATTCACCTGGGAAGGAGAAAAAGGAGAATGAGGGGGGAAAATTTGGGATTATCCGGTTTATGTTGTGGATGAATACCCGCCGGTACGTGGTCAAATAGTTGGAATAAAAATACGGGAACAGGGTGGACTATTGCTTTATCCCCCTATCACCTATTGCTTTATCACCCTATCACCAAGTTAATTTTCGTTTGCGGAGACGGGATTCGAACCCGTGACCTCAAGGTTATGAGCCTTGCGAGCTACCAAGCTGCTCTACCCCGCGTGGTTGATTCCCTCGCTGTAATTATTATACAGTCTTCAAATAATTACATTGAACACGAGGGAATCTTGTGAATTTATGGAGATCGATTCTCCAACAATTCGTGTGGGAAAACCAATATTTATCTACCAACTCGATTTTATTACTCCAGGCAGCAAACAAGCGTGTGCCATTTCGCGTGGTACGTGTCTGGATGAACCAAAGTCTCGATAATTGGATCTGGGGCGTCCGGTTAGGGAGCATCGGTTACGAAGACGGGTGGGTGCACTGTTACGTGGTGGAGATTGGAACGCCTCAGAAACCTCTAATTTTTCTTGTATTGATAAACCCCCCCTCATTCTCTGTTTCAGGGATTGACGTATGAGATAATATTTCCTCACCAGTTTTTGTTTCTTCTTCTCTTTCTCAATGAGACTCCTCTTTGCCGTAATTTCCTAGTCGGCGATATTGGAATGTTATTATAGAATGGATGGAATTTGGGATAGAGTCCAATTGAAGTGCTATGATTTGCCACCCATCCGTGCTATCTATCCATCAGAGACAGATTTTAATCGTGGATAAGTTGGGCTTACCACTGGCTCGAATGCCAAAGGTAAGCCCAATGCGATACATGCTTTTAGCTTTTATTGAGGCGAAACACAGAGCTACCCAAATTTACCCGATGTGGATGCTATTGAGAAAGCTGCATAGGTAAATATATAACCTACGGAGAAGTGGGCTAGTCCCACTAATCGTGCTTGAACGATAGAAAGAGCGACTGGTTTGTCTTTCCAGCGAATCAGATTGGCCAAAGGTGTGCGTTCATGAGCCCGAGCCAGAGTTTCAATAAGTTCTTGCCAATAACCGCGCCAGGAGATGGGAAACGTGAATCCAGTAGCCCGAACGAGATGTCCAAACGAAAACATCCATGCCCAGACGGATAAACTGTTCATACCGAAAGGATTGTAACCGTTAATGAGTTGTGAAGAATTCAGCCGTAGATAATCCCTCAACCATCCCATCAAGTAAGTAGAGGATTCATTGAATTGAGCTACATTTCCCTGCCACAGGGTAATATGCTTCCGGTGCCAGTAAAAGGTGACCCATCCAATTGTATTCGACATCCGGAAAACTGCCAGATAAAATGCATCCCAGGCCGAGATGTCACAGGTACCACCTCTACCTGGACCGTCGCAAGGAAAACTATAACCAAATTCTTTCTTATCCGGCATCAGCTTGGAGCCGCGCGCATCTAATGCACCCTTCACTAGAATCGGTGTAGTTGTATGTGGACCTGGAGCAATAGCATGATGAACTAAGAAATCCCCGGGTCCAATGGTTAGGAATAATGAGTTGCTATTATTATTAATGGCGTCTAACCAACCGGGTAGCCACAAGCTCTGACCAGCATTGAATGCTGGACTGTCTGTCGAGGAGAGAAGTACGTCGAAACCATACAAAGATTTACCGTGAGCGGATTGTATCCGTTGAGCAAATACAGGTTCAATAAGAATTTGCTTCTCTGGGGTTCCAAAGGCTAACGTGACGTCGTTATGGACATAGAGACCCAAAGTATGGAACCCTAGGAATAAACTAGCCCGACTCAAATGGGCTATTATTGCTTCTTTATGCTCCAACATCCTTGCCAACACGTTATCCTTATTTTGTTCCGGATCATAATCCCGTATAAAGAATATGGCTCCGTGGGCGAACGCCCCTGTCATAATAAAACCAGCGATGTACTGGTGATGGGTGTATAGCGCGGCCTGGGTCGTATAATCCTGTGCTATAAAAGCATAAGCGGGTAAGGAATACATATGTTGTGCCACTAGGGAAGTAATGACTCCTAAAGCAGCTAAAGCGAGTCCTAATTGGAAATGTAGGGAGTTATTGATTGTGTCGTAGAGTCCCCTATGTCCACGTCCCAACCTGCCTCCTGGAGGAATATGAGCTTCCAGAATCTCTTTTATACTATGTCCGATGCCGTAGTTAGTCCTGTACATGTGGCCGGCAATGATAAACACAACCGCAATTGCCAGATGATGATGAGCGATATCAGTTAACCACAAACTCTGAGTTTGTGGATGAAATCCCCCCGGAAAGGTTGAAATGGCAGTTCCTGCTCCCTGAGCACTATTGAACGAGTGATTAGCGGAGTCGGGACTTTGTGCATAAACACTCCATTGACCCGAAAAGAATGGTCCCAAACCTTGGGGGTGTGGTAGTGCAGTTAGTAAATTACCCCATCTCACATGTTCGCCTCTAGATTCAGGAATAGCGACGTGAATCAGGTGGCCTGTCCAAGCTAGAGAGCTTATTCCGAAGAGTCCTGATAAGTGATGATTGAGACGAGATTCAGCATTTTTGAACCAAGAAATACCCGGTTTCCATTTGGGTTGTAGATGCAACCAACCCGCTACCAGGAACAAGGCGGAAACAGCTAGTAAGGAGATAGCTCCGGTATATAGATCTTGATTGTCGCGTAAACCGATAGTGTACCGCCACTGATAAACACCAGGATAAGCAATATTAACCGGACCCGGAGCTCCCCCTCGGGTATAAGCCTCGACGGCTGGTTGACCAAAATGAGGATCCCGAATGGCATGAGCGATTGGTCTTACCTGTAATGGGTTTTGCACCCATGCCTCGAAGTTACCCTGCCAAGCTACATGGAATAGATTCCCAGAAGTCCAGAGAAGAATTATAGCTAATTGACCAGAATGGGAAGCAAATATTTTCTGGTAGAGACGTTCCTCGGTAATATTGTCATGACTCTCGAAGTCATGCGCAGTGGCTATACCGAACCAGATACGACGAGTAGTTGGGTCTTGGGATAGACCCTGGCTGAACTTTGGAAATCTTGATGCCGTAATGCTTTTCGAATCCTCCTAGCCATTATCCTACTGCAATGATTCTCGCTAGGAAGAATGCCCATGTTGTGGCGATTCCACCCAGAAGGTAATGAGCCACCCCTACGGCACGTCCCTGTACAATACTCAGAGCCCTGGGCTGGATAGCAGGAGCAACTTTCAATTTATTATGGGCCCGAACAGTAGATTCGATGAGTTCTTGCCGATATCCACGGCCACTGAACAGGAACGTCAGACTAAAAGCCCAAACAAAATGAGCACCCGAGAATAAAAGACCATATGCGGATAATGAAGAACCATACGATTGAATGACTTGGGAAGCCTGTGCCCATAGGAAATCACGGAGCCATCCATTAATGGTTGTTGAACTCTGCGCGAAGTTTCCTCCAGTGATATGGCTCACTACTCCCTGGTCACTTATACTACCCCGTACGTCAGATTGCATCTTCCAACTGAAATGAAATATAACTACTGAGATGGAATTATACATCCAGAACAAACCTGAGAAGACATGATCCCAAGCAGATACCTGGCAGGTACCTCCTCTACCGGGGCCATCACGAGGGAAACGAAAACCAAGATTCGCTTTGTCGGGTATTAGGCGGGAGCTCCTCGCAAACGGGACACCTTTTGGTGATATTAATACAGTAAC
Source organism: Dipteris shenzhenensis (assembly GCF_047967505.1). Classification (NCBI taxonomy): domain Eukaryota; kingdom Viridiplantae; phylum Streptophyta; class Polypodiopsida; order Gleicheniales; family Dipteridaceae; genus Dipteris; species Dipteris shenzhenensis. The sequence goes on along the minus strand of NW_028239524.1, from coordinate 34,004 downwards.
ATGAATCGTAAAGGCATGGATGTGATGCACCAAAAAATCGGCAGTACCTAATGGGATTGGTGACAAAGCAACTTTACCACCTACTGCTACTAAGTCTCCACCCCCCCAGGTCAAACTGGTACCTGCTGTTGCATTAGGTGCCGTTAAGTCAGGAGCAGAAGCATGAATGTTTTGGACCCACTGAGCAAATATGGGTTGTAATTAAATAGCAGTATCTGAAAACGTATCTTGGGGACGTCCCAACGCACTCGTAGTATCGTTATGAATATACAATCCGAAACTATGGAAACCTAGAAAAATGCATACCCGGTTAAGATGTGAAATTATTGCATCACGATGCCGAATGACACGATCCAATAGGTTGTTGTATTGAGTAGTCGGATCATAATCTCTCACCATAAAAATAGCTGCGTGTGCCGCCGCGCCTACCACTAGGAAACCACCAATCCACATGTGATGCGTAAACAGGGATGGCTGCGTAGCATAATCAGTAGCTAGGTATGGATAGGGAGGCATAGCATACATATGATGGGCCACTACAATTGTTAGGGAACCCAACATAGCAAGATTAATAGCTAATTGAGCATGCCATGAAGTAGTTAGGATCTCGTAAAGACCCTTGTGACCCTCACCCGTGAAGGGACCTTTATGAGCTTCCAGAATCTCTTTCGTACTATGCCCGATACCCCAATTGGTTCGATACATGTGACCAGCTATCAGGAAAAGAACTGCAATAGCTAGATGGTGATGCGCAGTATCGGTCAACCACAATCCCCCTGTGGCTGGATTCAATCCCCCACGGAAGGTTAAGAAATCTGAGTATTGTAACCAGTCGAGGGTAAAGAATGGAGTTAATCCCTTTGCGAAACTGGGATACATCTGAGCCAAAAGGTCACGATTCAAAATGGATTCATGAGGAAGAGGTATCTCCTTAGGATCGATTCCCGCGTCTAATAGTTGGTTAATGGGTAGCGAGACGTGTACCTGGTGTCCCGCCCACGCCAAGGAACCCAATCCCAAGAGGCCTGCTAGGTGGTGGTTCAACATGGATTCCACGTCCTGGAACCAAGCCAATTTTGGAGCAGCCTTGTGATAGTGGAACCAACCAGCGAAGAACATCAATCCTGCAAAGATTAAGGCACCGATAGCGGTGCAATAGAGTTGTAACTCACTAGTTATTCCAGAAGACCGCCATATTTGAAAAAATCCGGACGTTATCTGTATTCCCTGGAATCCCCCACCTACATCTCCATTAAGTATCTCTTGACCAACTATTGGCCAAACTACCTGGGCGCTAGGCTTAACATGAGTGGGATCACTTAGCCACGCCTCGTAATTAGAGAAGCGAGCCCCGTGAAAATACATACCACTCAGCCAGATAAGAATAATAGCTAATTGACCAAAATGGGCGCTGAATGTTTTACGGGATATATCTTCTGAATCATTTGTGTGACTATCAGAATCATGAGCATCAGCATGTAGATTCCAAATCCAAGTGGTACTACTGGGACCCTTAGCTAAAGTTCTCGAGAAATGTCCAGGTTGAGCCCATTTTTCGAAAGAAGTTCTCACGGGATCCTTTTCCACCATAATCTTGACTTCTGGTTCCGGTGAACGAATAGTCATCGAGATTCTCCTCTCTTCGGACAGGGGATAGCAACGACCTACCAGCGGGGGATACGAAACTTCTAAGAGATGGAATTCGTATGTAAGGTATTCTTCTCCCTGAGTTTGGAACTGGAACAGCTGTAATAGAAGAGTTATCCGAGGCAGGCATTTAATCTTATTATTACACAACTTATTAGTGCTTTATGGACCTTGTATAGAGAGATTCTTATACGTTTCAGTAGGGGGGGGGTTACATATTACCAGATGGCAATCGGTAGGAGGAGAAGTCTTCTCCTTCCTGGTATCCCAGGGGGGGGGGGGGGGTAGAAAATGTAAAGGAATTTCTTTCAATTGTCTGGTCCCCATATCACTGCTACCCCGGCGTCACCCCCCTCTCTCATCACCTGGAACGTTTCGTAATCCTCAACCAATTTTGTGCTTCGATATAATTGCTTGGAGGAAGTGCTATTGCTTGTTTCCGACACTCAGCGGCTTGATCAAACCAAGATTCCGAAGCCTCCGGGTCTCCCTGTTGAATGGCCTGCTCCCCCCGGTCGGGATGGATAGATCCCTTCGAGATATCCTCCCTCAGAACCGGACTTGAGAGTTTCCTACCTCATGCGGCTCGAATGACTACTCAGTAGCTTATTCTCTATCTGATCCAAGAGAAGAGAGAGATTTACTTGGCCCCCTCCCCCGTTAGTCTAGAGAAGAATCAAGAGTAGTTACTGGGAATGGTTTCCAATCCTATCGATGCGAGATAGAATCTTTTCCATACTCCTAATTCGTGGAGGAGGGTAATAATCTCCCCCGGAACTAATTCCCCTACTTCTAAAAATAGATCCGCTGAAATGTTTCCTTTGGGATTTGATACTACACCATAGCTCGATATTCCTTTCCAAATCGATTCTATTACAGGAATCGATTGTAGAACCCCCCGAGTGAGCAAATCTCATCGTATCGACCCAGATTTTCGATGACGAATCTTTGCGGTGCTTTCTCCCTCAATTCACCCGATTATCCATGGGATTCACAGGCTTCCGTTCTTCCCCCGGACCTGAGTTACTACGGGGGACACCAAATTCCACAGCTCAGGAGAACTCCTTATGGGAGTATGCTTGTGGAAAGCCTCCTACATCGAGTGGTTTCGAATCAAGGGATCCTATAGTATGGGTAATCGCACGTAATGACGGATCACAGCCATATTATTAAGAGCCTGTGGTGGAAAAGGATTCCGTTCCAATGCTTGAAAATAGTATTCCAAAGCCTTTGCATGTTCTCCATTGCTAGTATGAATCAAACCTATATTATGGGGTATGTAACTCCGATCATGAGGATCAATCTCCAAACGCATAGCTTTGTAGTAATTTTATGAAGCTTCTGCATATTCTCCTTCGGATTGGGCCGACATTCGTCAGGGTCGCTCACTCAGCGTGAATGAGCTCCGCTTCAAAACCGTACTTGAGATTCTCACCTCATACGGCTCCTCCTGCATGATGCATGGAGAGAGACTAGTATTTGGAATAGTCTAGCAATTCCTACTCTAAACCTATGGATGAACGGGGGCTAGTGTCTGTGAAACTACTGGACTAGCCATCCCTTCTGCCAAAAATCTCTTGTTAACATGGTTGTGCCACTCCGACACGTCGACACCAAGAGACTAATGACAATTTCTCTGTTCCCAACGCTTCGAGTTTCATGGGGATCAGCTACTTCGACAATCTCCGATGATTCTAGGGGTATCCAAAATACGAACGGGATGGATGTTCGTTGTCCCAATCATTATTGGTATTCGTCATAGAAACACGACGCGCGGCTGAACCCAACCGTAACGAAGCTTTTGCGTTGTCGATTCCTCCACGTAGTGCCTCTCCCCTATGCCTACCCACGGAGTCCTACAAATAGGTCGGTCCGTAGGTTTCACCTTTTGCTTACTACTACGATTCGCCGGAGATCGAAACTGGAGCATTTGAGGCTGCATCAATCGAGGATACACGACAGAAGGACTTGTTTCCCGTTCGAAACATACCTTCACCAAACGCGGGTCTATCGGAATTTGAATCCCCCAATTAATTAGGAATTAAGGTTAATCGATTTTCCCTCCCCAAATCGCACCATCTCTATAATAAGTAAAAGCTCTCTTCTCCCTATCAGTAGTCGGTATGATTTGTAACAAGATATCCGCCAGAATCGTGGGAGTTCTATCAATAGAATTGTCATTTCTCTGGGATCTAGGCGTAATTGGAATTCCTCTTCGTTCCACTTATTATTGAGTTAATCAGGATGCCGGAAGAACAGATCTCTTTTGCAATACAAGGGGAAGAGGTGCATCCGTCTGGTATCTATGTCCCTCCCCCTCAATCGACTGGGAGGGTGGAGTAACTAATTCCGCACCGAATGAGAGTCGTGTGTGAATGGGGGTATATAGTCTCGCAGCATCCATGAATAATTACTAATGGAGTGATTGCTTTTGATGGGATCTGCATCACCTAATTGAAAATCTCTCATTATGAAATCGACTCGGAACAACTAAAAATCTATCCCAGGGATGGGGTCACCTCCCCTACCTCAATTCCGGGAATTAATCTCATTTCTTAATAACTGATGAGGCTTGCACTCACTTCCAGGAATCACTTTTTCCCGTCTATCATCGAGGATTGAGTTGCTATCCGGTTTCTTAGATTGGTAAGATGTGTAAATAGTACAAAGTTGCAGGAAAGGTGACTGAGTGGTTTAAGGTGTAGCATTGGAAATGCTATGTAGACTCTTGTTTACCGGGGGTTCGAATCCCCCCCTTTCCCCTTTGCATTCCGTCATTGACTCTGTTCCGGCACCCCAAAGAATTGCTAATCCTTTGAATGCTTCCAGTTAGTACTCCCGATTTCAAATAATAATTCCAAGAATCCCCCCCCCCGGGGGGGGGGGTATCCGAATTTCAGAATGAGGAATCCCAGACTATTAGATAATTACTTGGGGTTAGGCTTTGCGGGAGTAATACTCAACGACGAGCAATTCATTTATATCCAACCCAGTGGACTCCCGATTTGCGATTCCATTCACTAATCCTGTGGGTCTACTGTCTCCCGACGAGGAAAAAGTTGAATGATCAGGTATTTTGTCTCCCCGAGAAAATTCCATCTCTCTATTTGGTCCATTGCGAGAACCCGGTCGATTTCTCACAATAATAGTATCTTTTGGTTTGCGACGGTAACTCGGTATATCGACTATACGATCGTTCACTAGAATGTGTCTATGATTAACTAATTGCCTAGCTGCAGGAATAGTAGGAGCCATACCTGGACGAGAAACAATATTATCTGGACGCATTTCGAGTAGCTGTAATGGTACTTGACCTGTTGAACCCTTGGCTCTTCTAGCAATACGAACGTATCTAGGCAATTGTCGTTCCGTTGATCCATAATTGAAACGTAATCTCTGTTTGGCTTCCAGACGCACGCAAAATTGAGATACCTTTCTCGAAGCAGATTAATCAATAGCAATTCGTGCTTCTCTCGGATTTGATGTTTTATTTGTAAGCCCGGGTAGATCCTTGAGACGACGTATTATTTTCAGACGGGGTCCTCGATAACGAGACATAAAAACTCCTTCTTTGTAAGCATGGTAAGACCCGGAATGGACCTCTCCGTAATCGAAGTACTGGTACTATTTATAAGTGTCACCCAATTTTGTTGAACATTTGGTATTTGTAATAATCATAACATATGAATGTAGACGAACAAATACTCGAATTCCCATCGACTCTATTGGAAATGGAGGCTTCGACGCGGGGGACAAAGCCGAAGGGAGACACGGTATTGGTGCATCGACTGATACTGGGCAATATTCTGCCGGAATCGAACCGATAACCTCTGCCTTGTGAATGTGGTACTTCCGAATCCAAACCAAGCTTTCCTGGTTCTTTTGAACCCCATGGGATGGAATAGAACCCTCCTAAAGCGACAATGGTGGTTGCGCCCACGGCGCAGTCAGCCGCAAGGGTTATTCAACCACAGAGATGGGTTAGATGAGTCGATAATTCCATCTCCTACCGTATCGTATTGATTTAATTACCCCACCCGTGTATAATTCTTATGGGTACGCGAATACGGAGAAGCAGGGTATGGTCTCGCAGATATATATTCTCTGGGATCGGTGGAGTCCCTTTCTGGAGGAAATTGGGAATAGAAACAGAAAAGGGAAGAGGTTGAGAATTCGGGAATCGGGACGGGGTATATAATTTCCGCTTGACCGGAATCAAGAGACTCGTGAAATATCTCTGGAACAAATGGCATGGAACATGCAAACTCGGATGGCATGCAAAAGGATTTGATGCAATTGCAGATCCATTGCTTCGGTTTGGGACTCAAGGGGGGGGGGGGTATGGCGGAATGGTAGACGCTGCGGACTCGATTGGATTGAGCCTAGGTATGGAAACACACCGAGTGATAGCTTTCAAATTCAGGGAAACCTAGGATTATTTAGTAGGCGATCCTGAGCCAAATCTCATTTCAGAAGCAGGATTCGGATGATGAGATAGGTGCAGAGACTCGACGGAAGCTATTCCGACGAACGATCTATTAATTTCTATTATTCATTAAGCGGATAGATGTTCTCTTTCCATGGATGATTCAATCTAGAATGATCCTATAAGCGGCGAGGATCCTCTCCCAGTGCATACTCAACATCCGCACCGAGGATTGTATCAAAATCTCGAGAATCTCGGGTATTGGTGGGATCTACTCGATTATCCCCGAATCCCATCTTCTCCTGATTTCCTCTTTGTGTATGTATACTCCGTATTCGGATGAATATGGTTCGATGAATAACCATTAGTAACAGACCTTCGCGGATAGAGATGGAGTCCAACTCTACGCCGTTGATGGAAACAGCAATGCAAATTGTGGTAGAAAGAAAATCCGTTGGTCTTTGTAGGACCGTGAGGGTTCGAGTCCCTACATCCCCAGTAGAACGGGATGAAACATATTATCCAAATTGCGTAGGAGTTGTGGGAAGCATCTACCCCATGAAACAGAGAAATCCCTCCCCGTCTATTCTGGTGGATGGGATTCTTCGACCCATCAAGCGGACGAAGGGTATCGAGATACATCTCCCGAATACGTATTGATTTCCTCCACCTAAACGAGAGGGGATCCATGCTCCCGATTCATAGCTCAATCGAATCGGATTGATGTCTCGTCCCCAGCTCGAGAATATTTTTGAGTGGTTTGCGACTGAACCATTCGGCAAATCCAATGGATTGTCTGAATGGTTCGCCTGCAAGGTATAAAAAAAAAAATGGATTCGTGAGGATAGTTACTTCGATTGGACGGATAGGTAAGGGAAAGAATCAATCCACGCTGGGATATTTGTTTGGGATTATCGCGGAATCACTGGCCGGGATAGCTCAGTAGGTAGAGCAGAGGACTGAAAATCCTCGTGTCACCAGTTCAAGTCTGGTTCCTGGCATACCGATGGGAAATAATTTGATCTGATGGCTGCGGGCGAAAACCGCACTTGGAAATAGGAGAATCCAAAAAAAAAATATGGATTGCTTATTGGTCTACTGGTCGGGGTATGTATCTATACCCACACCTACATACGCTTGAACGTGCATATGTAGGTGCGGATTTCGATGCAGATACGTGGATGCGATTGATCGTACGAGAAACAAGTGTCTCAAATAAGGTAGACCAGCCTCACCTGCCGCACAAGATTAAATAGAATGATACAGAATTGGCTAGTGGGAGGATGGCTTTCAATTTTGCCTCCGTCCCAATTCGATAAGCATCCTGTAGCTCATAAAAGTCGGGTACGACATAATCCTTACGTAAAGGCCATCCCAGCCGGCTCCCAGGCATTAAGATACGTTGTAGGTGCGGATGACTCTCATAAGTGATTCCTAACATATCATAGGATTCCCGTTCCTGGAAATTGGAACTTTTCCAAACCCAACAAACGGATGGAATCCTGGGGTCTTTTCTCGGAACGAAGACTTTTGTACATACTTCTTCAGGTTGATCTGCATCGTCTCGCACCTCCGTCAGATGATACACACTAGCTAGGGATCCTCCTGGTGCTGCATCATAGGCACATTGGGAACGGGGATAATTGAAACCGCACGCATATGAAGCAACAGCTATAGAAGGCCAATCCCCTGCTTTGACCTGTGGGATCTCGACACCCCGGTAATCAGAACCTAAAGGTCTGTGGGCTAAACTATGTCTAGTCGACCAAGCGGGTAATCGACCCCGCATCTCGATGTTGGAATCGCCGTTGTTATTGATAATACTCATATTAGCTAACGTTCTATATCTCTGTGGAATATCTTCACCCGCCCGCCTCTGATACGGATTCTTCATGCATACTTTCGAATCCACTCAATCCCTTCGAGAGGATATTTGATAGGGATTTCGAAGACTGATTTGCGATTCGTTGATTGTATTCACCGGTATAGGTATTGGGTACGAAAAAAAGTCGGTGATTCAGACTAAAATATCTCTTCCGGGTTCGACAAGAAGTTCGATCCCTATAGTTTTCCTGAGCAATTCTTTTGCGGGGTTTTGTCACAGCATCAATAATAGCTTCGGGCTTGGGCGGACGACCCGGCAAATAAATGTCCACAGGAATCAATTTATCCACTCCGCGAACGGTGCTGTAAGAATCCGTACTAAACATGCCTCCCGTAATGGTACATGCCCCCATAGCAATTACATACTTTGGTTCGGGCATTTGTTCATAGAGTCTCACTAGAGACGGAGCCATCTTCATGGTGATAGTACCCGCCGTTATTATGGGATCAGCTTGTCTGGGGCTGGATCTTGGTACTAGACCGTACCGGTCGAAGTCGAAGCGTGAACCAATTAATGAGGCGAATTCAATGGAGCAGCAGCTAGTACCGTAAAGGAGTGGCCACAAACTGGAAAGTCGAGACCAATTGGAGAGATCATTCAAGTTAGTCAAAATAATCGAGTTTGATGTGTCTTGATCGGGGGAGAAGGACTCCACGGAGTTAATTAGTGGATTCCCCCCACGGGAGTCGACTCCGTTCCTCTTACCCGAATAGTTAGAAATTAGGACCATTCCAATGCTCCTTTTCACCATGCATAAATCGAACCGACAATTAATATGGATATGGGGATAGACACTTCAGTAAAAGCAAATAGACCCAATTCCCTGAAACTCATAGCCCGGGGATAGGGAGAGACCGTCTCGACGTCGGGAATAACGAATACCGGGGCAAACATATAATAACGGATCTGGAATTGGATCCAAGCCCCTCCCTTTGGTTCCATACCTGATTCATAGCTTGTTAGTTTTTCAGGCCCCTCGCGGATGGGTGCGACGGATCTGGAAACCGAAAAGGCTGTATAGGGAATAAGGATGGATACTAGTAGGAGGATCCGGAAGGAATCGTGTTTAGGAAGCAAAAACATTTACATACTCCTCCTGCTTCGGTATTTATCTTCTCACCCCACCGTGTGGGTGTAACATCTTTATGATAAGTGAAGGGGGGGGGGGTTGCTGACTCCTCGATCGTTCGATCGGGGATGAGATGCCAGACGTGGCTCACGGACATCTCATCCCAGAATGGAATCGGGATGTACACCCCCCCAGTGATGAGCCAATCGTCCCTCCGATCCAGTCCTCGGAAGATGCTGGATACCAAATGGACTTGCGAGAAGATTATTAGAAACGGGACTCCCCATCCGGAAATGAGCTCTTGGCTGGAATCCGTGAGATGAGTCAAATTGCCGGAAGAACCGGATGGGGACTATATTCTACTAAGTAGGTAGTGGGGTATGGTATGTACCTCCCTACCGAATCGATGCATAAGATTGATTTATACGGATTATCTATTATGGAAAGCAATCCGTCAATTTAGATTCTTATCTGAATTTTCTCCGATTGACCATCATTGAGGAACTTATTAATGAATAATTCCTTCTCCTTCCTGATCTTCATCCCTATCCCCTGATCGAAACGGAAGTAGTGACCCTACGATCTATATAGTTCATGCGAGTCGCGTTGAATCTGGGTAATTCTCAATTAGTTCCGCTGCGATGGGCGAGACCGGCTTATCATTAAAGATTAGGGCTATACGGATTCGAACCGTAAACATTCTCGGTAATGCAGATCGGAATATATAAATTCTTGAACTGCTTCACGAACCCAACATGCTTCTTTCGTGGCATTGGGCTCCCTCATCAACTAGTCTTCCACCGGATGGGAGGAAGAAGCCATTGTTGATGCACCATCCTTTGCTTCATTATAAATAACAAAGAAATGGTTCCGTGTGCTCGAAGAACTCGTTCCCTCCGAAGCAATCCCGAAGTCTCTCGAGAAGATTCTTAGTGTTGACACAGGTTTGCATCCCGTAGACACAAATCCACTTAATTCTAAGTGTCTCGATCGCCTAGGAAGGAGATACGATACCCTCATACACCTCAAGGTTCGTAGGACGAAGAAGAGATCTTGTTGAGGTCCTCGCATTGCCCCCACCACCCTTAGCATTAGACGTATCATCTACTGACCATATCAACCCACCGAAATCGATCCTTTTTCCGATCGATTCTTCGTCATGCTACTGTTCTTCCACATCTCCCAATAGGGTAAGACATAAGTAACTTACGCGGTATATTCCGCGTAGATCGGTTGAATAGCGACGAACCCTTCCCGAGAAGCATCGGCGCACGTGTAAACGAGGTGCTCTACCGTTGAGCTATAGCCCTGTGGCTACATTAGTATAATGCATCGGATGATCCCTGTCAAGCTGGTAACCAACCGAGAAGGAGGCGAGACTCATCTTTTGCCGTTAAAATCAAATATTTATTGATGTTCTAATTGTTTGAAATTCTCTCCCTGGGTCGGTATAATAGAGTACTACAAGCAATAGAAGCCTACTTAACTCAGTGGTTGGAGTGTCGCTTTCATACGGCGAGAGTCATTGGTTCGAATCCAATAGTAGGTAAAACTCATTAGGTACCACAATACTTGAAATGATACCTAATAAGTTCTACAAATATTTGGGATGGATACGAAGTATTACGGGACTAACAAATCATTGTGTGTCCCATCATGCTTTTCCCGTCGTTTCTCACAGGCGCAACTAAAAGTGGGAATGATTGAGTAGTATTTGAAGCCTCTAATCTCGCCTTAGCTCTTTTAAATGCTAGATTAGCTTCAATAGCTTTCCTTCTGCCTTCGGCTTGAGCTGCGTCAGCTTGAGCTGTCTGAAGAGCTTCCCGAGCCTCCTCAGGATCAATTTCGGTAGCTCGTTCTGCTTCGTTGACTGATGTTGTTACCTGATTACTGTCTACCATGGCGAAACCACCCATCAACGCCATTGCGGACCACTGTCCATCGTGACGTACCTTCGGGACTCCCATATCCAAAGCTGTAAGAAGTGGAGCGTGATTGGGCAATACACCAATCTGGCCACTACTCGTAGATGGGACGATTTCTCGAACCTCAGAATTCCAAACAGTTCGATTAGGAGCCATTACACGAAGATTCAGTACCATCCCTTTCATTGACCCTCCACTTGTAAGGTTGCAGCCTTCGTGGTGGCTTCATCGATGTTGCCAACCAGATGAAAAGCTTGTTCAGGGAGATTATCCAATTCTCCAGGAAGAATCATTTGAAATCCCTTAGTGGTTTCTGTTAAACTAACATATTTCCCTGGCGAACCAGTAAATACTTCTGCTACGAGGAAGGGTTGTGATAAGAAACGTTCTATCTTCCGAGCCCGAGCTACCGTTAGACGGTCCTCTTCTGACGATTCATCCAGTCCGGGAATAGCTATAATATCTTGCAATTCCTTATAACGCTGTAAAGTCTGTTTAACCCCTTGTGCGGTTTCGTAATGCTCTTCACCCACAATCCAGGGTTGTAACATGGTTGAAGTCGAATCCAAGGGATCTACAGCCGGATAAATACCTTTAGCTGCTAGTCCTCTCGAAAGCACAGTGGTAGCATCTGGGTGTGCAAATGTTGTAGCAGGAGCTGGGTCAGTCGAATCATCTGCAGGTACATAAACAGCTTGAATAGAAGTTATCGATCCTTCCTTGGTAGAAGTAATTCTCTCTTGTGGGGATCCCGTTTCTGTACTAAGAGTTGGTTGATGACCCACGGCGGAAGGCATTCTACCCAATAAAGCAGAAACTTCTGATCCTGCTTGGACAAAACGAAATATGTTGTCGATAGATAAAAGGACATCTTGCTTGTTCACATCTCGGAAATATTCAGCCATTGTCAGAGCAGTTGAACCAACTCTCATACGAGCTCCTGGTGGTTCATTCATCTGACCATGAACTGGAGCCACCTTCGATTCTGATATATCTTGTTCATTAATAACTTTCGATTCCTTCGTTTCCATGTAAAGATCATTACCCTCACGGGTGCGTTCCCCCACCCCACCAAATACAGATACACCTCCGTGAGCCTTGGCGATGTTGTTAATTGATTCCGTGATAGGAACCGTTTTTCCCACTCCAGCTCCTCCAAATGATCCAATCTTTCCTCCTCGACGATAGGGAGCCAAAAGATCCGCGACTTTAATCCCCGTCTCAAATATAGATAATTTAGTATCCAACTGCGTAAATGCCGGAGCGGATCTATGAATGGGGGACGTCGTACCAATATCTACGGGACCCAAGTCATCGACGGGTTCACCAGGGACATTAGAGATTCAACCAGGAGTAATTTCACCAACAGGAACACTGAGAGGAGCTCCTGTATCGACGACGCCCATACCTCTCATCAGACCATCTGTAGCACTCATAGCTACGGCTCTGACTTCATTATTACCCGGTAATTGTTGCACCTCACGAGTAACATTAATCTCTTGACCCCCGGGTTTTTCCCCTTAACCATCGAAGAGTTGTAGATATTGGGCATTTTACCTGGAGGGAAAGACACATCCGATACTGGTCCAATGATCTGGGTAATATATCCCACATTTCTCTCCACTGATTTAGAAATTCCAAAAGCAGAAGAACTGGTTTTCGTAACTGTTTTGGTGTATTATCTTCATTTGATTGTCGAATTGGCAGAACCATCTGGCATTTCATTGCTAATTGGTTGATGGTGGGGAGTTACTAGTTCCACACCCTTCTCCCCCTTTTTCAAACATATCATTTGCTTCCTCGGAAGTCGATTCCGATCCATCCAGATGGGTGACAGGTACTGTAGGATTTGATTTCCTCCTCTCCACATATGGGTCGGAGGCAAAAGAGCGCGATACCCACGAGTTGGTCCATCTAGTTAGATGTGATTGCTACATCTCATTCGTCGAATCCCCTTTTTTCCCCCGTCTATTCGCAAAGCGAACCAGATATCGAATTCAATCCCCTTTTTTGCTTCTACTGACCAGTCTAACCACGAAAAGATTCCCGAGTCAATGTATCGAGATGTATTACGATCTAATTCTTCAAGCAATTTCCGTGCGAAACAACCAGAGTCAGTTGCATTACATGTGGGACGTATTATAAAATACTAATGTCCCATGCTTGAGGTAGAGTTTCGACAAACGTCTCGAGTCGAATCTATCAGGACCTATTCCACGCTTCACGTTGAATTCTTCCATCTATGTCGAGCAGATCTCATCCTTGCAGGATTTACTAATTGAATTGTAAGGAGGGACTCATGTCACCACAAACAGAGACTAAAACAGGTATTGGGTTCAAAGCTGGTGTTAAAGATTATCGACTAACTTACTATACTCCCGATTATGAGACCAAAGATACTGACATCTTGGCAGCCTTCCGGATGACTCCGCAACCCGGGGTACCGCCTGAGGAAGCTGGAGCTGCAGTAGCTGCAGAATCTTCCACAGGTACGTGGACCACTGTGTGGACGGATGGACTGACTAGTCTCGATCGTTACAAGGGTCGATGCTACGACATCGAACCCGTTGCTGGGGAAGAGAATCAATATATCGCATATGTAGCTTATCCTTTGGATCTATTTGAAGAGGGTTCCGTCACCAATATGTTCACTTCCATTGTAGGTAACGTATTTGGATTTAAAGCCCCACGAGCTCTACGTTTGGAGGATCTGAGAATTCCTCCTGCTTATTCCAAGACTTTCATTGGGCCGCCTCACGGTATCCAAGTCGAAAGGGATAAACTGAACAAATATGGTCGTCCCTTGCTGGGATGTACAATCAAGCCAAAATTGGGCTTATCTGCTAAAAACTATGGCAGGGCTGTTTACGAATGTCTCCGTGGCGGACTTGATTTTACGAAGGATGATGAGAACGTAAATTCTCAACCATTCATGCGTTGGAGGGACCGGTTCCTGTTTGTGGCAGAAGCTCTTTTCAAGGCTCAGGCCGAAACGGGCGAAATAAAAGGACATTATCTAAATGCCACTGCGGGTACGTGTGAGGAAATGATGAAAAGAGCAGTCTTTGCTAGAGAATCGGGAGCACCCATCGTCATGCATGATTATTTGACGGGAGGCTTCACTGCAAATACTAGCTTGGCCTTTTATTGTCGAGATAATGGGCTACTGCTTCATATCCACCGCGCGATGCATGCTGTTATCGATAGACAGAGAAATCACGGTATCCATTTTCGTGTCCTAGCCAAAGCATTGCGTATGTCCGGCGGGGATCATATCCACGCCGGGACCGTAGTGGGTAAACTGGAGGGAGAACGAGAAGTCACACTGGGTTTCGTCGATTTGCTACGCGACGATTATATCGAGAAAGACCGAAGCCGTGGTATATATTTCACTCAGGATTGGGTATCCATGCCAGGTGTATTTCCCGTAGCCTCGGGAGGTATCCATGTCTGGCATATGCCCGCTCTAACTGAAATCTTCGGAGATGATTCTGTCTCACAGTTCGGCGGAGGAACCTTGGGACACCCCTGGGGAAACGCACCAGGCGCCGTAGCTAATCGAGTTGCATTGGAGGCTTGTGTACAAGCTCGTAATGAGGGACGTGATCTTGCTCGTGAAGGTAACGAGATTATCCGCGAAGCTAGTAAGTGGAGTCCCGAATTGGCTGCTGCTTGCGAGGTATGGAAACAGATCAAATTTGAATTCGACACAATTGATACATTGTAATTTCCGTAACTATTCGGGAATCTCATTCATTCGGTAGGATTCGTGGGGCGAACAGGGAGTATAGGGAGAAGGAACATTCCCCTCCATACTCCCGATATGCCACGGATCGGAGTTGGTAGCTCAGCGGATGAGAGCACATGGTTCCGATCCATGGGGACGGGGGTTCGAATCCCCCCCAATTTGCATAGGAGAGGTGGAATACGAGCTGCAGAGACTCGAGTAGTAAGGAAATGATTCAGTGCCTCTCAGTACACGACACAACTATTTCCACGAAGTGTTATTGGATAATTATTTGTGGGGTTCTAACATATGATTGATCAAATAGATGATCAGTCAATTGCCAATTAGTTATCGGATTCGGAGTCAGTCTCGATTCGACGCCTATTCCGAACAGACGCTGATCCTGATAGTTCAGAAATGATTTCTCCATCTCTGTGTCTATCTCATTGATGAAATGAAATCTAATAGAATCGACTGTTTTTACCTCCGAAGCGAAGGAGAAGAAATGAATGAGGAAATTCCTATGTCTGTGAGAAATCGGTTCGAAGATAAACGCGAATTTGGTGGATTGATCGGGGCTTTCCTCGAAAAAGCCACAAAGGGTTACGTTTTGAGTGAGAGAGGAAGGAATAGAGACATAAGCATTGATACCGACAGGGGGTTGTGGACTCGGTGTGACAACTGCGGTAACATGCTTTACGTGAGATTCCCAAAACAAAATAAAAATATTTGTGAGGAGTGCGGCTATCACCCCCCAATGACTAGTACAGAAAGAATCGAACTTCCGATCGATCGTGACACTTGGATTCCCATGGATGAAGACATGACTGCATAAGATGTTCCAGGTTTCTCTGACGGGGATTCTCATGGAAGTCGCATCATCAACTCCCAGAAACGAACGGGTTTAACTGATGCTGTTCAGACAGGGGTGGGATGTCTAAACGGGACACCTATTGCGCTTGGTGTTACGGACTTTCAATCCACGGGGGGAAGTATGGGTTCTGTGGTAGGTGAAAAGATTACCCGCTCAATCGAATGTGCCACGGATCAATCCCTTCCACTAGTTATTATCTGTGCTTCCGGCGGAGCACGTACGCAAGAAGGGACGTTGAGTCTGATGCAGATGGCTAAGATTCCTCCCGTCCCACAAATACATCAGGTTCAGAAGGGATTATTATATATATCGGTTCCTACCTATCCAACTACGGGTGGTGTTACTGCTAGTTCTGGTACGTTAGGGGACGTAATTATTGCTGAGTCCAAAGCATACATAGCATTTGCTGGGAAAAGGGTGATTGAACAAACACTGCGTCAGAAGATACCCGATGGCTTTCAAGTAGCTGAATCTTTATTTGATCATGGATCACCCGATTCAATTGTTCCACGTAATCCTCTAAAAGGTGTTCCGAGTGAGATATCTGAGCTTTATTCTTCAGCTCCTTGTAAAAGGAATTGAACCTCCTTTCCCCCCATTCGGTTAAACCCCCGTTTCTATCACTCTCCCTCCTTCTCATTAATCAAGTTAGGAATTATCAATTCGGGGTTGTCCTACTAATCTCTCTACCTCTCCAATGAGAGGAATTTATTCAGCGAACCGTCGTAACAATACTTTTCTATCCTTCTCTGATATCACGCCATGCAAATTATGCCACAATGCAATTATACCTCAGTAAGAAATCGAGATTAACCATCGGTATAATTTCGGACTCTGCTGTGCGCCTGATTCGACGAAGTAGACACCGCGGATGTCTGCAGATTCATTGAGTCAGTTGATCGGAGCTGGAATCAGATACCTTACCGGAAACAATATGGATTTCGTAGCAATTTCCGAGTAACTGTCTCGATATATCGAATGTATAAAAACTTCCTTTCTACGTGAGATAAGGAGACTATTATTAGACATTGGGGGATAAAAGATAAAAATAACAATATAATGTCATTATAGATACATCTATCTGTGTCATATCTTTCTTACTTGAGGTGATTCCATTACGACAGCGTCCTATTTACCTTCCATTTCTGTACCCCTAGTAGGTTCGGTCTTTCCGGCAATTACAATGATATCTCTGTTTATTTATATAGAACGGGACGAAATTCTACAATTTCTTGTTCTGTACACTATCTCACGGAAATTGTTCCATAGGATCGATCAATTACGACTACTACTCTTGCTTTTGATTCGGTCGGATATATTCTTTCCACATAGCTTCACCGGCGGTTATTTTATTTGAGCACTTGTTTTAGCACTTGGGAATCTTTAACGTCATCTCAATCTATATCTCACTTTCCCCTTATGGATAAGTGAGACGTGGATCGTTCCATCGTTGCTAAGACATATAGATCTTAGCGACCCCCACCTACGCACCAAAACAGTGGAAAATGTTCTAAACTTCTCGGAAACAGAATCCCTTCCAAGAATCCTTTTCAAAATGAAGTGATGTCGAAGCATCGGCTGTATCTGTATCTGCATCTATTCGGGGAGGGGGGGGGGGGGTAGGGTAGAGGTGGGACCAATAACAATATAAGCGGCTGATTCATTCCAACAAGGCAATTTCTGGAGGGAGTATTAATGAATCGTCAATCCGAATGGTTTCGAGTAGATTCTCCAAGAGGTTCTCGTAGATTCAGTAATTTGTGTTGGGCCCGTATCCCGGTTCGTGGCGCAATGGGTTTTCCGGCGGTTGGAATCTCTAGTTATATTGGTGAAGATTTAATCCCCACACTTCCATCTGGACAGATTGTTTTCATTCCACAAGGTATTGTGATGTGTTTCTATGGTATCGCGGGTCTCTTCCCTGGATTTTATCCGTGGCGTACGATATTTCGGGATGTGGGTAGCGGCTACAATTCATTTGATAAATGAGAAGGAATCTTCCCCATTTCTCGCTGGGGTTTCCCCGGGGGAAACCGTCGTATTTGTATCCAATTTGCAATGAGAGATATACAAGCAGTTAAATTGGAAATTCGAGGAGGTTTCTATCCTCGTCGAGTCCTTTACTTGAAGATGAGGGGTCGGCAAGACATTCCCCTAACCCGGATTGGTGAGGATTCGGCGTCGGGAGAAACAGAAGAAAAAGCTGCTGAACTTGCTCGTTTTTCACGTGTATCAATCGAGGGATTCTAATATTTCGACCGATCCGGAGGTTCCTAGAAGAAGCGAATGAGATGAGGGAAGGAAATTAGGATGGTATAGTGACGATTAGAGAAGGGAATTAGAAAAGAGGATTCGATTACGGGGATTCATCCACTTAGTAATTTACTTCGTGAATTCCCCTCCTCACCATATAAATAATATATGAAATCATACTGTTGGAGACTCCTCCGGTGGTTCTACAATACCCCACGTCGCTCCCCGGATAGAGCTTACGAAGCTAGTAAGCGACTACAATCCGTAAGAGAAGACTCTTCCTATTATCTAGAAACAATATCATCTACGGAAGATTCGTCACAGGCTGCGGTAGCTCATACGGATGCAGAACCTAGTAAATCTCTATCTACTATATATCGGAGTCTTTTAGAATGTAGGATCAGCATATCTGTATCGAAGATTCGGAATAGTCTTAAGTTCTTTATCAGGAGGAAGCAACGCCAGTTGCTCCTGATCGGGAATTATCCTCCTACCTCCCGTGGGAAAGAAATATCGACAGAGGAAAGGTCCCGTGATGCATCTCCATCTCACCCCCCAGTTGCTCTGCCTCTTCAATCAGCGCCTCCACTGGTTCGTCTAGATCCCTGCAGGGTGGGGAGGAAACCAAACATAATTGGTGATTTATCGCAAAATCCACCAGGGGATAATCCTTTGGCTCCTGCGGGTAAATATGTGTCAAGAGAATCGAGTAAGACGGAACAAATGAATAGGAAATTGGCTCGGATCGAAGCAACTCCAAATGATCCTGATTCCTGGACACGGCACCGTCCCACAACTTCTCCGTCACTCCAAATAAATGATAACTCAAATGATAAATTTTCTGTCCGCAAATCAGTGGATTCCCCCAGTAGTACAACGGCTTATGAGTCTATAAGTCTGATGCCACGGTCCATAACTCGTACTTCATCAAGGTTCAACACAGAGTTGACGGGTCAATCGAGTTCATTAGTACTTAACGATTCTGAATTGGCTAAATATCAAGCAGTAGCTCCTATTCAATATATCGGATGTCTATTACTTCTCCCTTCCGCGATTCCAATTGTCTTGAAGAATTGGTTTCTAGAACCTCGGATCAGAAATTGGTGGAATACCTTCCAGTCACAAATATTTATTAATTCTTTCCGGGAAGAGGTAGCTCTCAAACGACTTCAGGAGATAGAAGGCTTACTCCGGTTGGGTGAAACAATGAGAGGCTCTGTATATACCTAATTACAAGACTACGGCACAGATGTGTATGACAAAACTATTCAATTGGTGGTAATATGTAACGAGGGAAACACCCAGATAATCTCGCACCTAGTAACCGACGTAATTAGCATTGCCACCTCGATCTGCTTGTTCGTAGTAGGTAAAGAAAGACTCGCAGTTTCAAATTCCTGGATTCGGGAGTTATTCTATAGCTTAAATGATACGACGAAAGCGTTCTCTACTCCACCATTAACGGATTTATGTATTGGATTTCACTCCCCCCACGGTTGGGAAATAGTTGTAGATTCTCTCCTGGAACATCTGGGATTCGCTCACAACAAATATGTAATCTCTTGTTTCGTCTCAACCTTCCCGGTTATTTCAGACACAGTCTCCAAATATCGGATTCCTCGCCATTTGAGTCGTATATCTCCTTCAATCGTAGCGACTTATCACACAATGAATGAATGATAATCACTCCACCGAGTATCTGCCAGTTGCATCCAACGGAGTAGACTCACTTCTCGTAGGAATTGGATTTTATTATCCTCTTCTGGTATTGGGTAGTGGGAGGATAAAAATTTGCAATTCCCGCAATCGTCGGGATATCAGAATACTCCAAAAGAGGGGAGTAATATTTTACCTATGATGTCAAGAAACAATCTATTTGTGAGAAACCCTAATACTAATAATCGAACTATGCGAAAGAGAAGTAGTAAGGACTGGATGGCGAAGTGGTTGACCCTGTCATTTCCAATGTTGATCACTCTGGATGGAATGAATCGTCCATCCGTATCAAATGCATATCCGATTTTTGCGCAATAGAATTACGAGGATCCACGAGAAGCAACTGGACGTATTGTATGTGCTAATCGTCACTTGGCTAAGAAACCCGTGGATATTGAGGTTCCGCAATCTGTTCTTCCCAATACTGTGTCCGAAGCAGTTGTTAAGATTCCTTATGATATGTAGATAAAATAAGTACTTGCAAATGGTAAAAAGGGAGGATTGAATGTAGGCGCCGTACCGATCCCACCCGAAGGGTTTGAATTGGCTCCTTCTGATCGTCTTCCAACCGAAGCGAGGGAGAAATTAAGTAAACTTTCGTTCCAGAGCTATCGCCCCGATAGAAAGAACATGATAGTAATAGGTCCGGTTCCGGGTAAGCTATATAGTGAAATCGTATTTCCGATTCTCTCACCGGATCCTGCCGTTGATAAAGAGGTACACTTTTTAAAATACCCCCTATATGTTGGAGGGAATAGGGGAAGGGGACAGATCTATCCCGATGGAAGTAAAAGCAATAATACGGTTTACAACGCTTCGGCGACGGGAAGGATAACTAGAATAACACGTAGGGAGAGGGGGGGTGGATACGAAATCACTACCCAAGAGACATCGGGGGGTCGTGAAGTAGTTGATACTGTACCTCCCGGTCCCGAACTTATCGTTTCGGAGGGTGAATATATTAAAGCTGATTAACCATCGACCAATAACCCTAACGTGGGTGGATTCGGTCAAGCAGAGGCAGAGATTGTACTTCAGGATCCATTACGTGTTCAAGGTCTTCTACTTTTTCTTGCATCGGTTACTCTGGCCCAGATATTCCCAGTGTCAAAGAAGAAGCAGTTCGAGAAAGTCCAATTGGCGGAGATGAATTTCTGAGTCCATACTTTTCGGATGTGAACCATCCGGAAAGGGTTGGTAATTGACTGTAAATCCGACGAGTCAAAGACAAATTCTGGATTTCTACCTCTTCTATACGTCTAAACGAAGCGATAAGTACAACTCTTGTGGTATCATTTGGAGCCGGTTGAGTCCAGTTAGCAGTAAGAATAACTGGAATTCTTCAAAAACATATTCGGTGATGAAACCAAGTTTTCAATAATAGTCTCCCCGACAGGTATCAGAAAATATATCCAATTTTGCTAACTATTTTTTCTATTCCGATATCGGTGGTGGCGGGTGAGCCACCGCCACCGTGTACTCCCCCCAATTTACTATGAGGAAATCGACCTGGAATTGGATTTAAACCTCAGGTCGAGTCCTTCCTTCTTCCTCCCGAGTCCAGAGATTTAATGTGATATGATTCCCCCCATCCCTCGATCTCTCGAAGAATCAGACGAGTGACTCGTGGGTTGGTTTGTTATCAAAAGCATATGCACCCTCCCAATCCCGGTAGGAATCTGTCCCATACTTATCAAATGATTGCAATAATTACCGCCCCTTCATCCAATTGCGATCGATTCTTCGGGAGAGAATCGATCGAATAACCTACTCACCCGAGTACGGTACCAGAATTTGACTCTGCTGAGGCGGAGTAGCATATACAGCTGGGGGGTTGTCGCACCCGGAGCAGTAGAACAGACTCCGGAAGAGGGGGTTGACCCGTTTCCGGACCTATGAACCCCCGGGATCCGGCACATCTTTTCACCTGCGAGTAGGAAGAATTTCCCAATGCTTATTCATTCTCAGAGGGATGATCCCAATCCCGAATAGGCTCCATGAAAGAATATTCCCAGTAGACCTATCACGAGTATACCAGCTACGGTACCTATAAGCCACAGAGGAATCCTTCCAGTGGTATTGGCCATTTGTCCCACCCCCCTCCCTTTTTGATTTCATTATTTAGTCACGACTCGAGACACGAACAGTCACAAATAAATCAGGTCTTAGTTTTTCCCAATTGGGGTTATCAAATCTCTTCAGTTTCTAATTGAAGAAGTAGTTGGAAAATGAGACGGCAAGTACGAAGATCAATAAGAGTCCCCGATAAAGGCTTGTACGATTCAATTCCACACTCTGTTTATTCGGGTTCGGTTGCGTCGTGGATTTATAGCTTATATAGGGATTATCGCTGAATGAATTGCATTGCCGATATAGAGCCTGGAAAAAAAACTGTAGGTACAGCTAGTCCGTGGACGGCTAGCCACCTAACGGTGAAAATCGGATAAGTTCTATCTGGAGTCGTTGGTACCTCCTGAGATCTAGTAAATGCATCAGCTTGTTCCAGCGAATCGAAGCGGCCAGTTACTAAAGGAACTTCTTGTCGGCTCTCCGTAAAATATTCATTTGGGCGGGGACTTCCAGAAACGTCGTAAGCCAAACCTGTACTGACGAATAACCAACCTGCAATAGACGGAGAAGGTATAGTAATGCTATGGATGACCCAGTATCGAATACTAGTAATAATGTCAGCAGAAGGACGTTCTCCCGTATTCCCAGACATGTTCAGCTCCGTATATCCCTGCGGGATTAAGGAGGATTGCTTGCCGAGAGGTGTGAGTACCAGTAGATGGAGAATCTACCGGTATACCTGAGCGATCCCCGTTAAGTTGTCATTATTATACCGAGGGTATACCCGAAACATACTGGATTAGTATAGCTAGCCCCCCCTCGAAGCAGCAATATTCCTCTTATTTCGCCGGATAAATAAACGAGTTGTAAATAAACCGAGCGGAGAAACCGTAATTCCCCCCCTCCCCCCCGAGTATACAAATCTATCAGTATTTTCTCCGCGTTTTAGGAGAACCTATGGAAAGAATATGATTCTTTTTTTTTCCCCGATTGTTCAATTGGAGGTTCCGATGCTTCCGGTGAGTCTCAACGCGCGTGGTTAACCCACCACGTCTAAGTTTCTTTCGAATGACTTCCGTATCAAATCCTGCCATTAGAACTATAGGATTCTCCATCGAGAACTCGGGGGAACCTGGTCATGTAGGGGTATCTGATACATATAATTGAGATATTAATATCCAATCTTGTCTTGTTCCTCTTTCTGGGAAGATTCGATTCCTCCCACTCATTCAGAGGTTGGAGATATTTCGATGAACTGTCGATCCCATTCCCAGCTTCTGAAACGCGATCTTCTCGTCGGATAAACTGCTCTCATATGTCTACCAAGCTTCGAATCCCCTTTCGATAGTTCCGAGTAACCAATTATTTTTCTACTAACCTATCTGCTAAATCAATTTGGTACTTAAATCTATGCTTACTCCACCGAGTCACTTCGCTTTTCTATCGTCCGCACCAATCTCAACTTCAGTATTATTTGTTGGATTGAATAAGATCCGGCTTATATGATACAAGAGTATCAGCTTAGAAGGAACGAGGAGTGCCCATTAGCACTTACTGATCCGCCGCACTTACCAATCATCTATTACCAATTAATACCTGAATCTTTTTCGGTAAGTATTTGTACTAAATGTATGTGAACCCAAATGGTTGAAGCACTGCTATCCGGAATTGTGTTGGGTTTGATCCCAATAACTCTAGCTGGATTATTTGTAACTGCATATTTGCAATATCGACGTGGCGACCAACTAGATATTCGGTAGAAGACGGAGACTCATTTGCCATATCCTTCTCCCATTCCTAAGATCTCTCTGGTAATCCAGAGGGATCGGGAAATGCAAATTCTTAGTATGTGTGGGTATTGGTCGAACCAGCTGATACCGACTTGAGTCGGAGAAACACGCCCTGTAGGATTTGAACCTACGACATCAGGTTTTGGAGACCTGCGTTCTACCGAACTGAACTAAGGGCGCTCCATTCCCCACGTAAGCCAGTTTCCATTCTAATCAGAATCTGCGGACATCCGGACACGGGAATAGAATCAGACTCTTAATCGGAGTGGTTCTTTCACCGACCAGGAGAGAGGAAGATAAATGGAATGTCTCTTGTGGGGGAATCAGTTGAATAACACAAACAATCTACCCAGATGGATTTCTCTTGTCACCAATTTCTCACCAATATCATTTTGGGATGTACGGGGAACAATAGGGATGACAGGATTTGAACCTGCGACATTTTGTACCCAAAACAAATGCGCTACCAAACTGCGCTACATCCCTATTGGTCTCGATCTCCGACTGGCATTCTCGGTATTGAGACGCGTGATCCAAGTAATTATAACTGATAGCCACAGAACTTGACTACCCACTTAAGAAGTAACCATGTCCCGAGAGGATGTCGCCTCCGAATCATTCCCAGACCGGAAGAATCCGATTCCCTTACTGGGGTTGGTCGTGGTAAAAATACTGGAAGAGACACATCATCTTCCTAGTCGATTGAAAAACGAAGGAGAATTCACAATGCAAGATGTAAAAATTTATCTTTCCACGGCCCCCGTGTTGGCTACGATATGGTTTGGGCTGCTAGCCGGTTTACTAATAGAAATAAATCGATTCTTTCCAGATGCCTTGATATTTCCATTTCTCTAGTCGGGGGGAGGCGGGGGTTGAGCAAAACAAAAGTAAGGTGGGAGAAATAGATCGATTTCCGTGAGGGGAGCAGTGAGCGATCCATTCATTACTGGAAATCGATAAATCGGGAATTCTATTAATGATTTATTACTGAGACGGTATCTTCCCATCCACTCCTCCCCCATTTCCTTCACTTATTTCAATGAATCCTATGGCTAAAAGTAGAGATGCGAGAGTAACTATTGCTTTGGAATGCACAAGTTGCACCCGAAAAGGGACTGACGACAAATCTCTAGGTATTTTTCGATATACTACGCGTAAGAATCGTCGCAATACACCTACTTGATTGGAATCGAGGAGATACTGTCCCTGCTGCTACAAACATACCATTCACAAAGAGTCGAAGAAATAAGTGATCTGTTTCTAATCAACTGGAAAATAATCAATAGTTTTCGGAAATGTCATGAAAGGTATCACGAATAAATCTAAGCAGTCTTCGCGTAGACGTTCTCCATCCATCCGATCCGACGAGATTATTGACTACAGAAATATAAGTTTACTCCGTCGATTTGTAAGTGAACAGGGAAGGATTTCACCCAGATGAATGAGTAGGTTGACCCCGAAACAACAGCACTCAATAGCTGTCGCAATCAAAAGAGCTCGTATTTTAGCTTTGCCACCGTTCTCGAATAACGAGAATTAGACCTTGCATTGCTAGCGACTAGACAATTAAGTTCTAGTTTGAAAGATTTGGCATTCAACCGACTACTCGATCCTATTAACCCTAAATGGAGAAATGAATAGGAGTCGGAACCAATACTCCGGGTGGAATATTTGTAGTTTACTACCGTCCGTTCCGCCTCTCCGGGAGACAATATCCGGAGAGGTTTCTTATTTTCAACCAGTAGATTCGTATACTGGTAGTTGTGCAATCTCGGAAAAACAGTGAGTATCTAGGATAGCTATCTATGCAGGTATTTTGCGATTCAGATAAACTCGATTTTCATATAAATTGTGAATCATCCTATTATGAGAAATTCCATTCCCTCGTGCTGCTGCATTGATCCGGGCAATCCGTAAGCGACAAATTTCTCTCTTTCGATTACTCCTATCTCGATAAGCAGAAGCCAATGCTTTCATTTCCTGTTGATTCGCCGTTCTAAATAGCTTTGAATGAGCTCCCCTAAATCCAGATGTAATTTCAGGAATACTTTTGCGACGTTTCCGAGCCACAGATCCGCGTTTTACCCTAGTCGTTGAGTGTTTACCCTCACAAAATATCAAAATTATTCTTTGGGGACTCTGTCTGTCACACTGGTGATACAACCCCCCCCCCCCCCCCTTCAGTCCCGAATGAATCCCACCTCTCTCATATCATCGGAACCGTCTGGATGCATCCTTCTAGCAAGAAGACGGAATTGCTAAGTGTAGATCTGGTGGCATGCACGGTCGCGGTGGCACACCAAAACTCTCAATTCCCGCACTCCTGATATCCGAATTATTCGGATTAGTAGGATCAGAAATAGTTGAAATAGAATCTGAATCTGGTCACTTAATTCTTTTGAAAGAACAATTCCCGCAAGAGACTTTCCTATCTGACGTAGAAAATAATGATTCCAATGGCTTTTGCTACCTTAACCTTCCCGTCCACAAATCCCCGAGATCAGATGCCTCTTGATAAAGAAGTTGCACCAGAGGGAGTTATGGATTCCAAAGTTTCCGTAGTATCTTCCTCGACAGTTGGGTCCTTCCTATACACCGGAGCCTATGATTTCCCGATGACGGGGGAAATGGAATTACTGTTGGTAAGTCGTATAGTTTCCAATCCCCGGCTCCACTCAAGACTTGAGAGATCAGGTAAAGAGTTTCATCCTAGAAAGACTTATTTGTATAGTAACGGTATTTCACTTCGGTAGTTGGCTGGATGGTTGACCCAAAGCAAAGCTACCGCCATTGCAGGGATTCCAGCAGAGATATGGGAATCGATATCCTCATCCCCACGTCGCTTAGTGATTTTTTTAGTATCACTGATAAGTTGCTTCTCATCTCACACTAAGATGATTGGATTTGCACCAATCAGAACTATGAATTTTCGTCTCTCAGTAAAGGATATAGATGACGGATCTTTGCCTAATTACAGTGAAGGGATCTTGCTGCGACACCGACCCCCCAATATCATTTGGTTTACGATTCAAACGTGTCGCACATACACCCTGGTACATACCCCTCTGCGTTGGGGGCACCCCCGAAGGGCAGGGGATTTTGTTCCAATCTCCATTGGTTGTCTTGCGTTCCTAATAAGTTGTTGATTGGTTGGCATATCCAAAAGATGCAGGGTTTTGGGGTTCGGACTATTCCTAACCATGGAGGACACCTCAATCATTGAGTTGGTAGAATCCTTATCTCCCGGGCAACCTCATATAGAAAATATGGGAGATGGAATAAGTGGTGGAGATAGCGGTGATTCACACAAGTCATAAACCTGGGAGAGGGAGGAATTGGGTGTTGCTCCTCCCCCCCCCCCCCCGCAAATCAATATTCGTGAATGACATTTGGTAAATACCCACACCCAAATAGTATCGATTCCTAAAGTACCGGAATGTAGGGATCTCCCCTGTTCATATCGGGAGACTCCTCGTGAGTCCCGGACATTCCCCACCAAGCAGTAGAAGTTACTAAATTAATCTTGAATCTGGAGAGTTTTCTGATGCTACGGGATCTACAATACCATGATTTTCGGCTTCTTTCGCTGACGTAAAAACGTCTCTTTCCATGTCTTCGGAGATCATCCATAAAGGTTTGCCGGTTCTTTATACATGAACCCTAGTAATACAAATCACAAGGTTTCGATACTTCTTCTGCTTCCATAATACATTCACCCGCCTGTCCATCATAATGGGAACTCGCAGGTTGATGAATCATAACCCTGATTCAGTATCGTTGCAATTCAATCCGAAGACAACCGTACGGGCAGCTCCTTCTGCATACGGCTCCGTGTCTGACTACCAAATATTTTGCAAGTGGAAGAATCCCAATTCCAGAAATCGGGTGGGGTTCTTATCTCTTATCCAGAGCCAGCTTCTTAGAAATTACATATACCACCCTTTCTTACCAGAAGTACTATGGTGGTTCCGTTGCTTTCATCCCTTCCAGCAATCCCAAGGTTTTATATGGATATTCTCTACGGGAGATAGAATCAAGATCCTTCGATTCGGGATAAATTGTAGGGATTCATCCCTCACCCCAGGATTTCTGCGACGCTAGAGTAGATGCACTTACTGGTGGTGAATCCCTACCGAAGAATTTCCTGACTCACTTCACTATCTCGGTGCTTCACTACTTCGGTCCCTTGCACACATACCTAGAATTCCACCAAGTTTTAAGTGCCATGCTATTATTACCGCAATCGGGCGGAGGCATAGTTTCGACCCATACAAATCATTGGCGCCAAGCGTGAGGCAGTGCTATACGTTTGGTTATCTCTCCTCCGGTTGAAATGGAAGATCCCATTGAAGCGGCTAATCCCATGCAAATGGTATGTGCATCCGGTACAACAAATTGCGTAGCATCATAAACAGATATTCCTGATAATACTGCCCCACCGGGAAAGTTTGTATACAAATACGTATCCTTGGTTTCGTCCTCCCCATTCAAGTACATCATGATACCAATCGGTTGATTTGCAATCTCGTCATCCACTTGCTGACCCAAAAAAAGAAGCCTCTCTCGATAGAGACGGTTGATCAGGATAGGTCTCCGCGCCCCCCTCCTCCGGAACCGTACGAGCATCGTTAGAAGCATACGGCTCCAGTGGTTCCGGTATACCAGCATGGGTCCGGTACGAGAAGGAGCAAAACAGGTTCTACATCCCTTAGGAAGAGATACTTCATGTATCACCGTTAATGAAAACCTCTTTCACCCTCCCAATCTAATCCATTTTCCAGTATTCCATTTATGGTTCAGGTTCGTCTCTTCGGTCTCCCAAACATCTTGAACCATATCTCAATTGGTGGGGGGGGGGGGTACACCCCCCCCTCCCACCAATGTTTTCTTGTTCATAATTGAGTCCCTCTCAAAAGAATCTTTAGGCTCATTTTCTACTTCGGGGAGATATAAATCCGATCATTATTTGTACATGTAGAACAAATAGTTTCATTTCCTCTTTCCCCACTCCATCTTTCAGATCCCGCACCCCACCCCGACTCACTGACTAATTCAAGTCCCATTCAATTCTTGTGGTTATCCTTGTCATCATCGACTCGCGGGATTTAGCGACCGAAGCCTGGCGAATCTGTTAGTTCCAACTAGCCATGGATTCCGACGATTGATGGATCTTTTATCGAATCTTTCGTTCCAGTCTCACGCGTTCGACTACCAAAGAATCAGTCTGAGTGAGATAGAGACACATCGCTCGGATGAGAAATGATGGGAGTAGCTCCATACAACTCGATATGTCTAACGAGTCGCACTATACGTCAATCCGAACCGCATCCTCTTCCCCAGGTAGACGAAAGGGCACCTTCGGAACACCAATTGGCATACGGAAACCGGTAGTAAGTTGTAGTTGTCTCTTAAACGAAAGCGTAACACCCGATGGAAGTGGAGGCTTGTGTTGTATTATAACATGTCTAGTCGGAATGAATTTGCATCTCTTGAGGCGTCTACTCGTGGAATCCGTGGTACATAGCCGAGGGATCCGAGATCTGATTGGTGGTGGAATATTTCCCGCGAGATAGATGGGACCAATCTCTACGTTGTTGCGTAAAAGATGTAAATGCTAAAATATCTATGTCTTTCCCTCCGCTAGGAGGGGGGGATTCTCGGCTCCCACACCGATACGTCCGCCTATACACCAATGTATTTACACGTATCATTCCAAGTGGGATCTCCATTCAGGATTGAAGAGAGTCTCTTCCACTTCTTTATAGCGCAGGCTTCCGACGCGAGAAAGTCACGTAGTGTCCATTCATTTTCAACAAAGGGGTTTCCAACGGGTTTGCCTCGGTATCGCGTTCATACTGTTGTACTAAATGATCCCGGTCGCTTAATTTCTGTACATCTAATGCATACGGCTCCGGTCTCTGGTTGGGCTGGTTCAATGGCTCTGTATGAATTAGCGGTTTTCGACCCATCTGATCCTGTTCTTGATCCGATGCGGAGACAGGGTATGTTCGTCATCCCATTCATGACCCGTATCGGAATAACGAAGTCATGGGGGGGTTGGAGCATTACCGGAGATACCGTAACTGACGCAGGTATCTGGAGTTATGAAGGTGTAGCTGCAGCTCATATTATCCCATCCGGTTTATTATTTCTAGCTGCTATCCGGCATCGGGTCCATTGGGACCTGGATTTGTTTCGCGACGAACGCACGGGAAAACCATCCCTCGATCTACCCAAAATTTTTGGAATTCATTCATTCTTATCAGGAGTACTTCGCTTTGCTTTTGGAGCATTTCACGTAACTGGTTTATTTGGGCCCGGTATCTGGGTATCGGACCCCTATGGATTAACCGGTAAAGTACAACCTGTGGATCCGGCTCGGGGAGCTGAGGGTTTCGATCCCTTCACTCCGGGAGGAATAGCTTCTCACCATATCGCAGCAGGTATTTTAGGTATACTAGCCGGTCCATTTCATCCTAGTGTTCGTCCCCCCAACGGTTATACAAGGCCCTACGCATGGGGAATGTTGAAACCGTTTCGTCCAGCAGTATCGCTGCCGTTTCCTTCGCCGCCTTCGTAGTTTCTGGGACTATGTGGTACGGCTCCGCCGCCACTCCAATCGAGTTATTTGGTCCCACCCGTTACCAATGGGATCAGGGATATTTTCAGCAAGAGATAGATCGGCGGATCCGTGCTAGCAAAGCTGAAAATTCTGGTTTATCGGAAGCGTGGTCCAAAATTCCCGAGAAATCAGCTTTTCATGATTATATTGGTAATAACCCAGCCAAGGGTGGATTGTTCAGAGCAGGTGCTATGGACAACGGTGACGGAATAGCTGTCGGTTGGTTAGGGCACGCCGTCTTCAAGGATAAGGAAGGTCATGAGTTACTTGTGCGCCGTATGCCCACCTTCTTCGAGACATTCCCGGTGGTCCTGGTCGACGGGGAAGGCATCGTAAGGGCGGATGTTCCATTCAGACGGGCGGAATCAAAATACAGTGTTGAACAAGTAGGTGTAACTGTCGAATCTCATGGTGGTGAACTAGATGGAACTAGTTTCAGCGACCCCGCTACGGTGAAGAAATATGCTAGACGTGCCTAATCAGGCGAGATCTCTGAATTTGATCGTGCCACTTTGAAATCGGACGGTGTCTTTCGTAGTAGTCCTCGAGGTCGGTTTACTTTTGGTCATGCCACGCCTGCTCTTATTCTCTTCCTCGGACACATCTGGCACGGTGCTAGAACCTTGTTCAGAGACGTGTTCGCCGGTATCGATCCCGACTTAGATTCTCAAGTCGAATTTGGAGCATTCCAGAAGTTGGGGGATCCAAGTACCAAGAGACGAATCGTTTGAGAGATCTTCTCTTTGTCCATCCCAATTCCCAGATTCGGGTATTTAATCAATGAAATTATTTGTAGCAACCACTCCCTATCGCAGATACACCCAGGTAATTTAACCACTTGGTCCGGTTGAGTGGTTCGGGCCTGGGGGGAAGGAAGTTAGTGGGTGCCGTTGGAGAAACACGAAGAAAATACTAAGGAATTTACAAATTAGTGCGAAAGTCATCCCCGAAATCCCATTCCACGACCGAATCCACGGAAGCATTGGTTTATACATTTCTACCGGTAGCCACTCTAGGTATAATATTTTTTGCCATATTCTTCCGAGAGCCACCCAGGATCCTTAGTAAGGGGAAGAAATGATACTTAACTTCCTGGAGAAACAGCTATCTCTCCCGCGCGAGTATCCCTCTTCCACGAGCGGAAGCGCCAGAAGCACCAAAAGCACAGGGAGGGGGGGAGAATAAGAGACCTTCCTTCGTTACTATAGGAAGGTCCCCCAGTCTAATCAGTCCTCATGTTCTTCGAAGGGATCTCTAAGCTCCGCGGAGGGTTGACCAGAAGCGGTATACAAAGCATAGCCGGTAAAACTGACGGGTGGGCGAGATATAGAGATAGCGACCAGAGTTGCAGTTTCCGTTGCTAGGTAATCCAAAACAGTGATGGTTCGTTTTCAGTATAATAGCATATAAAGTTATCAACTCTCAATCAATCGAATAAGTTATACGGCTACGAAGATTATCGATGACACCCCAAAAGGCAAACCTAAGATTAGTGGTTTGGGAATCTCTTTAAAACCACTCAATTCGGAATATGGTAAAGTTGCTCCTGGTTGGGGGGACTACTCTCCCGATGGGATTCTTCATGGCTCTATTTGCAGTATTCCCAGTCACCATCCCGGAAATATATAACTCCTCCGTCTTACTGGATGGTATCCCGATAAGTTGGTAAAAAAAGACCGGATTGTTATTCCGAGCTCCCCCAGCCATCATAGCTGGGGAGCGGTAGGAAATCCCTCCCGCGGAGGGGTAGTTGAACCGCGTAACTCAAACTTCCAAGGATCTTGATAATACGGGTGTGTGACTCGTTACAGTCAATCTGGTTCAATAGATAGACGATCTATTTCCTATAGGGGAGGTATTATTATCTTGCTGGATAGCGGTCGGGTGATTAGCATCCAAAGCGCAAGGGTTAATATATTAATCAATAATGTCTGAACTATGATTAATTCGTATGAATCTACCACTCAGACTTCGCCACAGGATTGTCACCCAACGTCGAATAGAAGATCCAACCTCTTATTTATAAACCGAGGTAGCTATTAATCATATGTTTGATATAACACTTCCGTATTTGAGAATTGAGAATAACTACTCATACTTGATTGCGTCTCTGCTTCGAAACACTAACCGCTTCGTTCCACAAGATGTTAACGAGGAAGAATTGCCACCCATTCAATCTTCGTACCTAGTAATGAGGGGATTCGTCGGAGTGTAGTGGGGATCTAAGGTTCACAGATATCCAGATATTGACATTGAAACGATAGAAACTCTATCCATTTATTTATCTCGGTTATTCCCCCGGATAAACCTAACGATAAGACGAAGAGATTCCTCGAGACGCTGGAGTCCTTATTTCCTCCCATGGCCAAAAGCCGACACGAGATTAAAGCAAAATTCCGACGGAATCTTTCACTAGTCAACTCACCTTCTCCTTCCCACGGATCGGAATGTGTCCGATCAATATATTTCGCCACACGAAGTGATTAGTAGTAGAACGGAGGGTTACTCAGACGTTTTCGTTTAAGCCGTATGAGGTTGAATACTCACGTACAGTTTGTATGGGGGGGGGTCGTAGAAGCCCGCCTATCTTGATAAAGTATACGATTGGTTCGAAGAGTGTCTTGAGATTTAGGCGATTGCTGATGACATTACCAGTAAATATGTTCCTCCTCATGTGAACATTTTTCATCGCTTGGGGGGAATCACATCGACTCGTTTTTTGGTTCAGGTAGCTACTGGTTCCGCCACGACTTCTCACTATCGTCCGACCGTTACAGAAGCTTTTTCCTCAGTTCAATATATAATGACCGAAGTGAATTCTGGATGGCTAATTCGATCTGTTCATTGATGGTCAGCAAGTACGACGGTTTCAATGATGATTCCACACGTATTTCGTGTCTATCTCACAGGAGGGTTCAAAAAACCTCGTGAATTAACTTGGGTTACTGGTGTAATTCTAGCCGTACCAACTGTATCTTCTGGTGTAACCGGATATTCCTTGCCTCGGGACCAAATCGGTTACTGGGCAGTTAAGATTGTAACCGGCGTACCGGAAGCCATTCCTCTAATAGGATCTCCGTTGGTGGAGCTACTACGAGGAAGTGTTAGTGTAGGTCAATCTACATTGACTCGTTTCTATAGTTTCACACACTTTCGTCTCACCGCCTCTCACAGCTGTTTCTATGCTAATGCACTTCCCGATGATCCGTAAACAAGGCATTTCGGGTCCCTTGTAATGAAAATCTATAATCCAGCGGATGGGTGGTATTGATTGATCTATCCGCGGGAGGACCCCAATCTACAAGATGAGGGGGTTATTTTTTCCTTGCCACTAGTCTTTCTCACCAAGAGAAATAGAAGACTCCTTAGTGGACCGAATTCCTATCTCGAATTGTCGAGGGAAATGAATTGAAGTGTCTGGAGGCGGAAGATCGGATTATGGGAGTGTGTGACTTGTATCGAAACATAGGCTATGCAGATCTTATACCGAATGCTGCCACACTAAAGTATGTGTCTCCGCTCCAACTCTCCCCAACCTCATAATTGGGGTTTAAAACTTGGATATGAAAACACTTCCCTTCCTATGAGGTGTTTTGGGGAATGCTTCCTATGGTCGAACTCATCCTTAAGGCTCCGTCTAATCCCATGCATACCCGAGTCACAGGCAGTTTCACCCCTTCAAACATATGGTTTTCAAAATGCATCCACTTCCTCTGCATTTGGTACGATGCGGAGAAACAACCGTCGGAGTAAGAGAACGATCCGGGGGAAGAGGAAGCCGAAGTTGTAACAAGTTAAGATCCCGCACAGGTACTGTTTCTCAAGAGTCTCGTATCTGTGGGTAGATACGACGCGTGTGTGGGATACGAGATCATCCAAGAAGCTTCTTGAGGAGAAATTTCTTAAGCTCACTCGGATAATAAGCTATTCCGTAGAATAACTCTCCGTTTTTCAAGGGTTCTCGCTTCGGGAAGTATCAGAGATTATTATGAAGTTACGA
>NW_028239523.1:0-43144 GCF_047967505.1 Dipteris shenzhenensis | reverse complement strand
TTTATATTCTTACTGAGACAGAGAAGAGGGGTTAGTCACCGCATCTTTCTGTGGCAGCAAACGAATCTAGAAGCACTGTGGGTGGGAATCTATGGATGGAAAAATCAATGACTGGAATAATTTCCCCTCCTCCCCTTCCCTCTCTCGCCTATGGGTTGACGTGGCTAGAGATTAGCCCCGCAAATAAGCTCATTTGAATACTCGTAGTGAATATCCATAGTAAGCGCGGGCATGTGGAACTGGCGCGAGGCGGATGTCTCGTCTCCTCGAAGAATCAAGACAATTGGGGCTTTCGGGGTTAATATCTCCTGCATCTGTATATCCGAAACGGGATTCGAGTAAAAATGGTTTGTCGGATTCACCGTGGATGGGGAGATAGAGCATTGACTCCTAAGCACCCAGTACATAGACTTTAATTAATTGCTGGGATTGTAGTTCAATCGGTTAGAGCACCGCCCTGTCAAGGCGGAAGTTGCGGGTTCGAGACCCGTCAATCCCGCTACATTTTATTGAGTCATTTCAAATAACTCAGTCGAGATATACAAATTATAATGAAGTAACTCCGCGGTTTCTGGGTCGAGCTGGATTCGAACCAGCGTAGGCGTTGCCAGCGGATTTACAGTCCGTCCCCATTAGCCACTCGGGCATCGACCCATAGATTTAGACCGGGCTTGGAAGTACTTGAAAACAGAATCGGTCTCGGAAGTGTAAATGAAAGGAGTTTATTGATGTTTTCAATCTGGGCCCCTCCCGCCACCCTGAGAAGGTACGAGGGCAAGAGAAGCCATAACGTCCGTAGTGCTTCTGCGAGATGAGTATAAGTACCCCCAGGGGAATTCGAATCCCCGTCGCCTCCTTGAAAGAGAGGTGTCCTAGGCCTCTAGACGATGGGGGCCCAATCACTCTTCAGATAATAAGAGATTATCTATAAATCGTCAATCTGATTCTCCCGAATCCCCCCCGAATACAACATCCAATGGATGGGGAATTGGAATACCTCTCCGAATCCTTATCGCAAAATCCCGCTCGATGCATACCTATATGCGGAACCGCATGTGGCATCTCCCACAACCTCTAGGTCGACTGCTTCCTAGATGTGTAGGAAGTCGAACACGGCATAGAGGTAACGCTGAGACTTAAACCTTGCAATTCTCCGAAGTGAAGTGAGGCAGTTGAAAAGCTTCACCCAATCCATATTTCCATGGACGATTATTTCTTTCACCGATGAACTTATGTATCCCAATAATAATTGGTAATTACCAGCAGCATCAGTAAGTATATAGGCTTCTCCATTGCTTTTGGTTCATTCAATGTTCTGTTTCCCCTCGAGGGAAAACCCAGATTGGAAATCTACGCCTCAAATCACTCGGTTATGACTTCCTCAATTGGGAATATCTCACTCCTGAAGCTCAAAAATATTCTCTCCACCGGTCTGAACTATCCCGGGGGCTACTGCCGGGGGTGGAAGCGGGGCAAGAAAGTCGGGTCGGCGGATAGCGGGAATCGAACCCGCGTCCTCTCCTTGGCAAGGAGATATTTTACCATTCAACTATATCCGCGTGATATGCCACCCCGTTCTATATTGAATAACTATATATGTGGTAACTCCTCTAGTCAACACACCTAATCCATCCACCTCGTCTCGGGATTTTCCCTCGTGGACGGAGAGCCCCCCCCCCCCGAGGAGGAAGTGTCGATTCCGTAGACCGTAATTATTATTGATTCTCTCTCCCCACTCGCCATTATGAATCGTGAGGAGGGGGCCAGAATTACCGATACATTGAATCTCTGGGATATGAAGGAATTAAGTATACCCACTAGGAAAACTAATCCGATCCATAAGGAAGCCCCTGAAAAGACGACATTTTTGTTGCTTGACCAACCATTGGGGGAAGCAAGCACGACAGGTACACCAATTACTAGTAGGAATGAAATGGCGATTAATGTGAATAAAGCCAATTGGAAAGCAATAGTCGTAGTTAGGACTCTCGACGTATCAGAAGTAGAGGATTTGTACCATCTGATCCCCATCCGGTGGGACTTACACCATACCGAGACCGAGGATTTTGGACGGAACAAGAATCCTTCTAGTTCAGTACCCCGGAATCCAATGTCTCTTTCGAATCTCTTGATAATCCATCAAGTAGGAGTAAGAATTTGATTATTTGGAATGATCCCTATATTGATTTCATAGTAAATCATACGAAACCATCATCTCATATCTTTCGTAATAGGGGTGAATCTCGATACAATACATGTGTATCAAGATCGACAAGATCTCCGAAGAATTGGAGAAGAGCTTTCTAGGAGAGGTGGTCGAGTGGTTTATGGCTCCAGTCTTGAAAACTGGCATAGTGCTGAAACGCTATCGAGGGTTCGAATCCCTCTCTCTCCTCAATTGATTCAGTACCGGACCCGACGGGAGGGGGTATTAGTGGTCTATCGGTGGTCTAAAAGAACCACCTAGTATTTCCCAAAAAATGCCAATGTCCCCGAGGGGAGCCTATTCTTAATAATGATAGATGAGAGGAATCTTCTGAAGCAGTCTGGGGGTATTCCTCCTCCGCCCCGGTTCATGCGCCGCATCTCCAGGCCCAGGTCCCGTGTCAATACTTTCCCTATCAGGGTTCGAGGGATAGGAAACAAACAAATATGAGAGATCTGATGTTAACTAGAGGTATTTAAAATACCAGTTCTATCGATTGACTTATCGGGATGATCAAAGGTCAATTACCCACCCATTTGCGGGATGGGTACGTTCCACCAGATACAACTGGTGAGGATTCAAATTAGCTTCAAATTAGCTTACGGAGATGAGTCGTCATCGCCAAATCACCCCCTCCAGGGGGGTGATTTGTAGACATAAGTGCAAATGCTACCGAAACTTGTGGTTTCCCGGAACCCTATAGAAATGAACAGTGAGTTACACCTCGCCCTTCCCTCATCCGCGAGGTAAAGGTTACTGCTGGGTATATACCGACGTATCGAACTAACCCCACTGGGGGGTTAGTTTATGTATGAGCTGTGTCCCGGTTCCGCAAAGAACCACCAGTAGAAAATGGAAATTTGTCTGGTATGGTAGGTACTAATACTACCAAGTAATAACTTTCCATTAATATCTCAGCAATTTGTCCTAATTTAATGGTGTCATGGAAAGAACGGGTTCGGTATCACGGTCAATTCCCTTCTCAAACCCGGCTGCCGCCGCACGGGCTCTTCCCGCATGCCATAAATGACCCACAAAAAAGAAAAATCCTAGAACGAAATGGGAAGTAGCCAACCAACTTCGGGGAGATACATAGTTCACGGCATTTATCTCAGTAGCTACTCCACCTACGGAATTTAAGGAACCCAGAGGTGCATGAGTCATATACTCCGCGGAGCGTCGCTCCTGCCAGGGTTGTATATCTCTTTTCAACTTACTCAAATCCAAACCGTTGGGGCCTCTCAGTGGCTCCAACCAAGGAGCACGAAGGTCCCAGAAACGCATTGTTTCGCCTCCAAATATGATTTCTCCCGTGGGGGAACGCATCAGGTATTTACCCAAACCAGTAGGTCCTTGAGCGGAACCTATGTTGGCGCCGAGACGCTGGTCCCTGACAAGAAAAGTAAAAGCTTGAGCTTGAGAAGCCTCTGGACCGGTAGGACCATAGAATTCACTAGGATATGCCGTGTTATTGAACCGAACGAAACAACAAGCAGTAAAACCAAAAATAGCAAGTGCTCCTAAGCTATAGGACGGGTAAGCCTCTCCGGACCACACAAAAGCGCGACGGGCCCAAGCAAATGGTTTGGTCAATATGTGCCAGATCCCCCCGGAGATACAGATGGATCCCAGCCAGACATGTCCCCCAATAATATCTTCTAGGTTATCGACACTTACAATCCAACCCTCTCCACCAAAGGGGGATTTGAGTAAGTAACCAAATATGACACTCGGGCTTAAAGTGAGATTCGTAATCTTCCGTACATCCCCACCTCCCGGGGCCCATGTGTCATACAAGCCTCCGAAATATAACGCTTTGAATACTAGGAGGAAGGCGCCGGCTCCTAACAAGATTAGATGAA
The DNA here is from genome assembly GCF_047967505.1 of Dipteris shenzhenensis. Lineage (NCBI taxonomy): Eukaryota > Viridiplantae > Streptophyta > Polypodiopsida > Gleicheniales > Dipteridaceae > Dipteris > Dipteris shenzhenensis. Next base: position 39,076 of record NW_028239523.1, on the reverse strand, counting down.
TACCCAATATAGTAGTCATCTTATTTTTGTCCTTCCATATATAGCCGAAAAATGGGAAGGACTCTTCTGAAGTCTCGGGGCCAATGAGAGCGTGATAAATACCCCCGAACCCTAGAACCGCGGAAGATATCAAATGAAGGACTCCAGAAACAAAATAGGGAAAGGTATCGACGACTTCCCCACCGGGACCCACTCCCCAACCTAGGGTAGCTAGGTGGGGAAGTAGAATTAACCCCTGTTCATACATAGGCTTCTCCGGAACGAAGTGAGCCACTTCAAACAAATTCATGGCTCCAGCCCGAAACACGATCAAGCCAGCATGAGCTACATGGGCACCGAGTAATTTACCAGACAGATTGATCAGTCGAGCGTTACCGGCCCACCAAGCGAAACCTGTGGTTTCCTGATCGCGACCACCCAGAGACAGAGTTTCGTTAAAGAGCGTTTCCACGGGGTAAGACCTCCTCGGGGAATACAAGGTTTTCATGAGGCTGATCCTGAGCTGCCATCCAGGCACGAATACCCTCATTCGACAGAATGTTCTTTGTGTAGAAAGTTTCAAACTCAGGATCTTCCGCCGCACGAATTTCTTGGGAAACGAAGTCATAAGCACGCGAATTCAAAGCGAGACCAACTACTCCGATAGCACTCATCCATAATCCAGTTACTGGCACGAATAACATAAAGAAATGCAACCAACGTTTGTTGGAGAAAGCGACACCGAATATTTGGGACCAGAAACGATTAGCGGTAACCATTGAATAGGTCTCTTCGGATTGAGTTGGGTTAAAAGCACGGAATGTATTTGCGCCATCACCGTCTTCAAATAAGGTGTTTTCCACCGTGGCGCCATGAATGGCACACGAAAGAGCAGCACCAAGGACTCCGGCGACTCCCATCATATGAAACGGGTTCAACGTCCAGTTGTGAAAACCCTGGAAAAAGAGAATGAATCGAGAGATAGCTGCTACACCGAAGCTGGGTGCAAAAAACCAACCGGATTGCCCTAACGGGTAGATTAGGAATACAGAAACAGAAACAGCAATGGGAGCAGAGAACGCTATTGCATTATGGGGACGTAATTGTACGGACCTAGCAAGTTCGAATTGACGTAACATGAAACCTATCAAAGCGAAGGAACCGTGAAGAGCAACAAAGGTCCATAGACCCCCTAATTGGCACCAACGGGTGAAGTCTCCCTGTGCTTCCGGACCCCACAGTAGAAGCAAGGAATGAGCGAGACTATTTGCAGGGGTGGAAACTGCGGCAGTCAGAAAATTGCAACCTTCCAAGTAGGAACTAGCTAATCCATGAGTATACCACGAGGTGACGAAGGTTGTGCCGGTGAACCAACCGCCTAGGGAGAAATAAGCGGTGGGGAAAAGTAATAGACCGGACCAACCTACAAATACGAAACGATCCCTTCGTAGCCAATCGTCCATACTATCAAACAAATCTTTCGATTCCTTGGAGGATTTTCCAATGGCGATGGTCATAGTTATTCTCCTATTCAACTCTTCCAACCATTTTGGGTGCCCTTCTATTTCATGACATGATAGGGTCGTGGTGTAGGAAATGAAACTACCATATCACTGCCCCTTCTGAATAAGAATTTGTCGGAATCTCTCTGGCATGGTAACAATATTCCTAGGTCCCGTCGAGGGTACTTTTCTACTCCGTCTCGTTCCCCCAAGCGGATGGATATGGATAGAGTACCGATACAACGAAATTGATTTCGTGATTCTTCAGAAAGTGGGTAACCCTTTCTCTTCTTCCGAGACTCCATCAACCCGTTCGCTACGTCGATGAATCCTGATCCGGAACTTTATCCCAGCTAGATTCCTTCCAATTGAACAATCAACGGCATCTATTGGATCTCTTTATGTGGTGCTGGTGTTTCCTCCCGCATGTCCTGCCCACTGGAGAAGTACAGGAAGGAGTGGGAGAAGCACCAATTTTCAGCAATCTATCTATTTGGTGAATTGAGTAGGACACGCGTACATACAGATATTTATGATCCGTATCTTCACTTTACTCGTCTATTTCACGATGGAAGAGACACTTCCTGATATTTATTCTACCAATACTCAATACCATTCGGAAGCTTTTCGCTCCCGAATCATTCGGGTGATTAATGGCGGGTGGGTGGGGGGGGGTGGGGGGAGGCCACTTTTCCTTGATGTCGGACGAGAGAAACAAACTCCCGTCTCGATAGATTAAATGAGAACCATATAGTCCGTCTTACCTCCTGGTTAAGAAGCGGGAGATGGATCGGAATGATACGAGAGAAACCCGTAGCTGGGAGTTAGCTGAAATCTTTTCATACGAGAATTCATTGGAATATCTCCCCCTGCGGAGAGATGTATCGATAGTCAGAATTCTCATTGGATTCCTGTATCAGGGGTAACTGAATGATCTTCCACATCATGAATTACATCTACCTAAATTTCTTATATTACGGGTAGCAATAATTCTGAGATTCAAGACGGGGGGGAACATTCCGAACAGCTTTATTACGTAGCGATTCGCTGATTCTTCGTTGATTTCCCCACCCACATATGGATCCCGCTATATAGATAGATATATGTGGATATTTGTTGCGAATCTTACCGGGAGTCCCCCGAGCAGTGAAAGTGGATAATCAGGATAATCTGATTCGATAGGCATCTGGGGGGGGGGGGGGGCCTCGTCATATTCGTCGCCTATTCGGGCGAAGGATCATTTCGACGTGATCACTAATTTTCTGAATTGGTAGAAACATATGTGGTACTCTACAATGTAAGGAAGGATTACGAGTGTCTGTGCCGAGAGAAAGAGACAAGTCGAGTGAAATCTCACGAGCCCTTTATCGGATTTGAACCGATGACTTACGCCTTACCATGGCGGTACTCTACCACTGAGTTAAAAGGGCTTACCGATGATGACATTGATGAGGTGTATGAAACACAGTATGTCGGAAACAGAACTATTCTGTTTCCCGTTTCTCAAATCATTATCCTGTCACTATTCTCTCAATCTTACCAGGGGGGGGGGATTAAAAACTGCTGATACTAAAACTAGGTGGGGTAAGGTCTCTGGAACTAGCGGAAATGGTTGAGTCCTCCTTTCCACCCCCTACTTACCCGATTGAATGGATCCCGATAGAGAATCGGGAGATTCACCTGGGAAGGAGAAAAAGGAGAATGAGGGGGGAAAATTTGGGATTATCCGGTTTATGTTGTGGATGAATACCCGCCGGTACGTGGTCAAATAGTTGGAATAAAAATACGGGAACAGGGTGGACTATTGCTTTATCCCCCTATCACCTATTGCTTTATCACCCTATCACCAAGTTAATTTTCGTTTGCGGAGACGGGATTCGAACCCGTGACCTCAAGGTTATGAGCCTTGCGAGCTACCAAGCTGCTCTACCCCGCGTGGTTGATTCCCTCGCTGTAATTATTATACAGTCTTCAAATAATTACATTGAACACGAGGGAATCTTGTGAATTTATGGAGATCGATTCTCCAACAATTCGTGTGGGAAAACCAATATTTATCTACCAACTCGATTTTATTACTCCAGGCAGCAAACAAGCGTGTGCCATTTCGCGTGGTACGTGTCTGGATGAACCAAAGTCTCGATAATTGGATCTGGGGCGTCCGGTTAGGGAGCATCGGTTACGAAGACGGGTGGGTGCACTGTTACGTGGTGGAGATTGGAACGCCTCAGAAACCTCTAATTTTTCTTGTATTGATAAACCCCCCCTCATTCTCTGTTTCAGGGATTGACGTATGAGATAATATTTCCTCACCAGTTTTTGTTTCTTCTTCTCTTTCTCAATGAGACTCCTCTTTGCCGTAATTTCCTAGTCGGCGATATTGGAATGTTATTATAGAATGGATGGAATTTGGGATAGAGTCCAATTGAAGTGCTATGATTTGCCACCCATCCGTGCTATCTATCCATCAGAGACAGATTTTAATCGTGGATAAGTTGGGCTTACCACTGGCTCGAATGCCAAAGGTAAGCCCAATGCGATACATGCTTTTAGCTTTTATTGAGGCGAAACACAGAGCTACCCAAATTTACCCGATGTGGATGCTATTGAGAAAGCTGCATAGGTAAATATATAACCTACGGAGAAGTGGGCTAGTCCCACTAATCGTGCTTGAACGATAGAAAGAGCGACTGGTTTGTCTTTCCAGCGAATCAGATTGGCCAAAGGTGTGCGTTCATGAGCCCGAGCCAGAGTTTCAATAAGTTCTTGCCAATAACCGCGCCAGGAGATGGGAAACGTGAATCCAGTAGCCCGAACGAGATGTCCAAACGAAAACATCCATGCCCAGACGGATAAACTGTTCATACCGAAAGGATTGTAACCGTTAATGAGTTGTGAAGAATTCAGCCGTAGATAATCCCTCAACCATCCCATCAAGTAAGTAGAGGATTCATTGAATTGAGCTACATTTCCCTGCCACAGGGTAATATGCTTCCGGTGCCAGTAAAAGGTGACCCATCCAATTGTATTCGACATCCGGAAAACTGCCAGATAAAATGCATCCCAGGCCGAGATGTCACAGGTACCACCTCTACCTGGACCGTCGCAAGGAAAACTATAACCAAATTCTTTCTTATCCGGCATCAGCTTGGAGCCGCGCGCATCTAATGCACCCTTCACTAGAATCGGTGTAGTTGTATGTGGACCTGGAGCAATAGCATGATGAACTAAGAAATCCCCGGGTCCAATGGTTAGGAATAATGAGTTGCTATTATTATTAATGGCGTCTAACCAACCGGGTAGCCACAAGCTCTGACCAGCATTGAATGCTGGACTGTCTGTCGAGGAGAGAAGTACGTCGAAACCATACAAAGATTTACCGTGAGCGGATTGTATCCGTTGAGCAAATACAGGTTCAATAAGAATTTGCTTCTCTGGGGTTCCAAAGGCTAACGTGACGTCGTTATGGACATAGAGACCCAAAGTATGGAACCCTAGGAATAAACTAGCCCGACTCAAATGGGCTATTATTGCTTCTTTATGCTCCAACATCCTTGCCAACACGTTATCCTTATTTTGTTCCGGATCATAATCCCGTATAAAGAATATGGCTCCGTGGGCGAACGCCCCTGTCATAATAAAACCAGCGATGTACTGGTGATGGGTGTATAGCGCGGCCTGGGTCGTATAATCCTGTGCTATAAAAGCATAAGCGGGTAAGGAATACATATGTTGTGCCACTAGGGAAGTAATGACTCCTAAAGCAGCTAAAGCGAGTCCTAATTGGAAATGTAGGGAGTTATTGATTGTGTCGTAGAGTCCCCTATGTCCACGTCCCAACCTGCCTCCTGGAGGAATATGAGCTTCCAGAATCTCTTTTATACTATGTCCGATGCCGTAGTTAGTCCTGTACATGTGGCCGGCAATGATAAACACAACCGCAATTGCCAGATGATGATGAGCGATATCAGTTAACCACAAACTCTGAGTTTGTGGATGAAATCCCCCCGGAAAGGTTGAAATGGCAGTTCCTGCTCCCTGAGCACTATTGAACGAGTGATTAGCGGAGTCGGGACTTTGTGCATAAACACTCCATTGACCCGAAAAGAATGGTCCCAAACCTTGGGGGTGTGGTAGTGCAGTTAGTAAATTACCCCATCTCACATGTTCGCCTCTAGATTCAGGAATAGCGACGTGAATCAGGTGGCCTGTCCAAGCTAGAGAGCTTATTCCGAAGAGTCCTGATAAGTGATGATTGAGACGAGATTCAGCATTTTTGAACCAAGAAATACCCGGTTTCCATTTGGGTTGTAGATGCAACCAACCCGCTACCAGGAACAAGGCGGAAACAGCTAGTAAGGAGATAGCTCCGGTATATAGATCTTGATTGTCGCGTAAACCGATAGTGTACCGCCACTGATAAACACCAGGATAAGCAATATTAACCGGACCCGGAGCTCCCCCTCGGGTATAAGCCTCGACGGCTGGTTGACCAAAATGAGGATCCCGAATGGCATGAGCGATTGGTCTTACCTGTAATGGGTTTTGCACCCATGCCTCGAAGTTACCCTGCCAAGCTACATGGAATAGATTCCCAGAAGTCCAGAGAAGAATTATAGCTAATTGACCAGAATGGGAAGCAAATATTTTCTGGTAGAGACGTTCCTCGGTAATATTGTCATGACTCTCGAAGTCATGCGCAGTGGCTATACCGAACCAGATACGACGAGTAGTTGGGTCTTGGGATAGACCCTGGCTGAACTTTGGAAATCTTGATGCCGTAATGCTTTTCGAATCCTCCTAGCCATTATCCTACTGCAATGATTCTCGCTAGGAAGAATGCCCATGTTGTGGCGATTCCACCCAGAAGGTAATGAGCCACCCCTACGGCACGTCCCTGTACAATACTCAGAGCCCTGGGCTGGATAGCAGGAGCAACTTTCAATTTATTATGGGCCCGAACAGTAGATTCGATGAGTTCTTGCCGATATCCACGGCCACTGAACAGGAACGTCAGACTAAAAGCCCAAACAAAATGAGCACCCGAGAATAAAAGACCATATGCGGATAATGAAGAACCATACGATTGAATGACTTGGGAAGCCTGTGCCCATAGGAAATCACGGAGCCATCCATTAATGGTTGTTGAACTCTGCGCGAAGTTTCCTCCAGTGATATGGCTCACTACTCCCTGGTCACTTATACTACCCCGTACGTCAGATTGCATCTTCCAACTGAAATGAAATATAACTACTGAGATGGAATTATACATCCAGAACAAACCTGAGAAGACATGATCCCAAGCAGATACCTGGCAGGTACCTCCTCTACCGGGGCCATCACGAGGGAAACGAAAACCAAGATTCGCTTTGTCGGGTATTAGGCGGGAGCTCCTCGCAAACGGGACACCTTTTGGTGATATTAATACAGTAACATGAATCGTAAAGGCATGGATGTGATGCACCAAAAAATCGGCAGTACCTAATGGGATTGGTGACAAAGCAACTTTACCACCTACTGCTACTAAGTCTCCACCCCCCCAGGTCAAACTGGTACCTGCTGTTGCATTAGGTGCCGTTAAGTCAGGAGCAGAAGCATGAATGTTTTGGACCCACTGAGCAAATATGGGTTGTAATTAAATAGCAGTATCTGAAAACGTATCTTGGGGACGTCCCAACGCACTCGTAGTATCGTTATGAATATACAATCCGAAACTATGGAAACCTAGAAAAATGCATACCCGGTTAAGATGTGAAATTATTGCATCACGATGCCGAATGACACGATCCAATAGGTTGTTGTATTGAGTAGTCGGATCATAATCTCTCACCATAAAAATAGCTGCGTGTGCCGCCGCGCCTACCACTAGGAAACCACCAATCCACATGTGATGCGTAAACAGGGATGGCTGCGTAGCATAATCAGTAGCTAGGTATGGATAGGGAGGCATAGCATACATATGATGGGCCACTACAATTGTTAGGGAACCCAACATAGCAAGATTAATAGCTAATTGAGCATGCCATGAAGTAGTTAGGATCTCGTAAAGACCCTTGTGACCCTCACCCGTGAAGGGACCTTTATGAGCTTCCAGAATCTCTTTCGTACTATGCCCGATACCCCAATTGGTTCGATACATGTGACCAGCTATCAGGAAAAGAACTGCAATAGCTAGATGGTGATGCGCAGTATCGGTCAACCACAATCCCCCTGTGGCTGGATTCAATCCCCCACGGAAGGTTAAGAAATCTGAGTATTGTAACCAGTCGAGGGTAAAGAATGGAGTTAATCCCTTTGCGAAACTGGGATACATCTGAGCCAAAAGGTCACGATTCAAAATGGATTCATGAGGAAGAGGTATCTCCTTAGGATCGATTCCCGCGTCTAATAGTTGGTTAATGGGTAGCGAGACGTGTACCTGGTGTCCCGCCCACGCCAAGGAACCCAATCCCAAGAGGCCTGCTAGGTGGTGGTTCAACATGGATTCCACGTCCTGGAACCAAGCCAATTTTGGAGCAGCCTTGTGATAGTGGAACCAACCAGCGAAGAACATCAATCCTGCAAAGATTAAGGCACCGATAGCGGTGCAATAGAGTTGTAACTCACTAGTTATTCCAGAAGACCGCCATATTTGAAAAAATCCGGACGTTATCTGTATTCCCTGGAATCCCCCACCTACATCTCCATTAAGTATCTCTTGACCAACTATTGGCCAAACTACCTGGGCGCTAGGCTTAACATGAGTGGGATCACTTAGCCACGCCTCGTAATTAGAGAAGCGAGCCCCGTGAAAATACATACCACTCAGCCAGATAAGAATAATAGCTAATTGACCAAAATGGGCGCTGAATGTTTTACGGGATATATCTTCTGAATCATTTGTGTGACTATCAGAATCATGAGCATCAGCATGTAGATTCCAAATCCAAGTGGTACTACTGGGACCCTTAGCTAAAGTTCTCGAGAAATGTCCAGGTTGAGCCCATTTTTCGAAAGAAGTTCTCACGGGATCCTTTTCCACCATAATCTTGACTTCTGGTTCCGGTGAACGAATAGTCATCGAGATTCTCCTCTCTTCGGACAGGGGATAGCAACGACCTACCAGCGGGGGATACGAAACTTCTAAGAGATGGAATTCGTATGTAAGGTATTCTTCTCCCTGAGTTTGGAACTGGAACAGCTGTAATAGAAGAGTTATCCGAGGCAGGCATTTAATCTTATTATTACACAACTTATTAGTGCTTTATGGACCTTGTATAGAGAGATTCTTATACGTTTCAGTAGGGGGGGGGTTACATATTACCAGATGGCAATCGGTAGGAGGAGAAGTCTTCTCCTTCCTGGTATCCCAGGGGGGGGGGGGGGGTAGAAAATGTAAAGGAATTTCTTTCAATTGTCTGGTCCCCATATCACTGCTACCCCGGCGTCACCCCCCTCTCTCATCACCTGGAACGTTTCGTAATCCTCAACCAATTTTGTGCTTCGATATAATTGCTTGGAGGAAGTGCTATTGCTTGTTTCCGACACTCAGCGGCTTGATCAAACCAAGATTCCGAAGCCTCCGGGTCTCCCTGTTGAATGGCCTGCTCCCCCGGTCGGGATGGATAGATCCCTTCGAGATATCCTCCCTCAGAACCGGACTTGAGAGTTTCCTACCTCATGCGGCTCGAATGACTACTCAGTAGCTTATTCTCTATCTGATCCAAGAGAAGAGAGAGATTTACTTGGCCCCCTCCCCCGTTAGTCTAGAGAAGAATCAAGAGTAGTTACTGGGAATGGTTTCCAATCCTATCGATGCGAGATAGAATCTTTTCCATACTCCTAATTCGTGGAGGAGGGTAATAATCTCCCCCGGAACTAATTCCCCTACTTCTAAAAATAGATCCGCTGAAATGTTTCCTTTGGGATTTGATACTACACCATAGCTCGATATTCCTTTCCAAATCGATTCTATTACAGGAATCGATTGTAGAACCCCCCGAGTGAGCAAATCTCATCGTATCGACCCAGATTTTCGATGACGAATCTTTGCGGTGCTTTCTCCCTCAATTCACCCGATTATCCATGGGATTCACAGGCTTCCGTTCTTCCCCCGGACCTGAGTTACTACGGGGGACACCAAATTCCACAGCTCAGGAGAACTCCTTATGGGAGTATGCTTGTGGAAAGCCTCCTACATCGAGTGGTTTCGAATCAAGGGATCCTATAGTATGGGTAATCGCACGTAATGACGGATCACAGCCATATTATTAAGAGCCTGTGGTGGAAAAGGATTCCGTTCCAATGCTTGAAAATAGTATTCCAAAGCCTTTGCATGTTCTCCATTGCTAGTATGAATCAAACCTATATTATGGGGTATGTAACTCCGATCATGAGGATCAATCTCCAAACGCATAGCTTTGTAGTAATTTTATGAAGCTTCTGCATATTCTCCTTCGGATTGGGCCGACATTCGTCAGGGTCGCTCACTCAGCGTGAATGAGCTCCGCTTCAAAACCGTACTTGAGATTCTCACCTCATACGGCTCCTCCTGCATGATGCATGGAGAGAGACTAGTATTTGGAATAGTCTAGCAATTCCTACTCTAAACCTATGGATGAACGGGGGCTAGTGTCTGTGAAACTACTGGACTAGCCATCCCTTCTGCCAAAAATCTCTTGTTAACATGGTTGTGCCACTCCGACACGTCGACACCAAGAGACTAATGACAATTTCTCTGTTCCCAACGCTTCGAGTTTCATGGGGATCAGCTACTTCGACAATCTCCGATGATTCTAGGGGTATCCAAAATACGAACGGGATGGATGTTCGTTGTCCCAATCATTATTGGTATTCGTCATAGAAACACGACGCGCGGCTGAACCCAACCGTAACGAAGCTTTTGCGTTGTCGATTCCTCCACGTAGTGCCTCTCCCCTATGCCTACCCACGGAGTCCTACAAATAGGTCGGTCCGTAGGTTTCACCTTTTGCTTACTACTACGATTCGCCGGAGATCGAAACTGGAGCATTTGAGGCTGCATCAATCGAGGATACACGACAGAAGGACTTGTTTCCCGTTCGAAACATACCTTCACCAAACGCGGGTCTATCGGAATTTGAATCCCCCAATTAATTAGGAATTAAGGTTAATCGATTTTCCCTCCCCAAATCGCACCATCTCTATAATAAGTAAAAGCTCTCTTCTCCCTATCAGTAGTCGGTATGATTTGTAACAAGATATCCGCCAGAATCGTGGGAGTTCTATCAATAGAATTGTCATTTCTCTGGGATCTAGGCGTAATTGGAATTCCTCTTCGTTCCACTTATTATTGAGTTAATCAGGATGCCGGAAGAACAGATCTCTTTTGCAATACAAGGGGAAGAGGTGCATCCGTCTGGTATCTATGTCCCTCCCCCTCAATCGACTGGGAGGGTGGAGTAACTAATTCCGCACCGAATGAGAGTCGTGTGTGAATGGGGGTATATAGTCTCGCAGCATCCATGAATAATTACTAATGGAGTGATTGCTTTTGATGGGATCTGCATCACCTAATTGAAAATCTCTCATTATGAAATCGACTCGGAACAACTAAAAATCTATCCCAGGGATGGGGTCACCTCCCCTACCTCAATTCCGGGAATTAATCTCATTTCTTAATAACTGATGAGGCTTGCACTCACTTCCAGGAATCACTTTTTCCCGTCTATCATCGAGGATTGAGTTGCTATCCGGTTTCTTAGATTGGTAAGATGTGTAAATAGTACAAAGTTGCAGGAAAGGTGACTGAGTGGTTTAAGGTGTAGCATTGGAAATGCTATGTAGACTCTTGTTTACCGGGGGTTCGAATCCCCCCCTTTCCCCTTTGCATTCCGTCATTGACTCTGTTCCGGCACCCCAAAGAATTGCTAATCCTTTGAATGCTTCCAGTTAGTACTCCCGATTTCAAATAATAATTCCAAGAATCCCCCCCCCCGGGGGGGGGGGTATCCGAATTTCAGAATGAGGAATCCCAGACTATTAGATAATTACTTGGGGTTAGGCTTTGCGGGAGTAATACTCAACGACGAGCAATTCATTTATATCCAACCCAGTGGACTCCCGATTTGCGATTCCATTCACTAATCCTGTGGGTCTACTGTCTCCCGACGAGGAAAAAGTTGAATGATCAGGTATTTTGTCTCCCCGAGAAAATTCCATCTCTCTATTTGGTCCATTGCGAGAACCCGGTCGATTTCTCACAATAATAGTATCTTTTGGTTTGCGACGGTAACTCGGTATATCGACTATACGATCGTTCACTAGAATGTGTCTATGATTAACTAATTGCCTAGCTGCAGGAATAGTAGGAGCCATACCTGGACGAGAAACAATATTATCTGGACGCATTTCGAGTAGCTGTAATGGTACTTGACCTGTTGAACCCTTGGCTCTTCTAGCAATACGAACGTATCTAGGCAATTGTCGTTCCGTTGATCCATAATTGAAACGTAATCTCTGTTTGGCTTCCAGACGCACGCAAAATTGAGATACCTTTCTCGAAGCAGATTAATCAATAGCAATTCGTGCTTCTCTCGGATTTGATGTTTTATTTGTAAGCCCGGGTAGATCCTTGAGACGACGTATTATTTTCAGACGGGGTCCTCGATAACGAGACATAAAAATCCTTCTTTGTAAGCATGGTAAGACCCGGAATGGACCTCTCCGTAATCGAAGTACTGGTACTATTTATAAGTGTCACCCAATTTTGTTGAACATTTGGTATTTGTAATAATCATAACATATGAATGTAGACGAACAAATACTCGAATTCCCATCGACTCTATTGGAAATGGAGGCTTCGACGCGGGGGACAAAGCCGAAGGGAGACACGGTATTGGTGCATCGACTGATACTGGGCAATATTCTGCCGGAATCGAACCGATAACCTCTGCCTTGTGAATGTGGTACTTCCGAATCCAAACCAAGCTTTCCTGGTTCTTTTGAACCCCATGGGATGGAATAGAACCCTCCTAAAGCGACAATGGTGGTTGCGCCCACGGCGCAGTCAGCCGCAAGGGTTATTCAACCACAGAGATGGGTTAGATGAGTCGATAATTCCATCTCCTACCGTATCGTATTGATTTAATTACCCCACCCGTGTATAATTCTTATGGGTACGCGAATACGGAGAAGCAGGGTATGGTCTCGCAGATATATATTCTCTGGGATCGGTGGAGTCCCTTTCTGGAGGAAATTGGGAATAGAAACAGAAAAGGGAAGAGGTTGAGAATTCGGGAATCGGGACGGGGTATATAATTTCCGCTTGACCGGAATCAAGAGACTCGTGAAATATCTCTGGAACAAATGGCATGGAACATGCAAACTCGGATGGCATGCAAAAGGATTTGATGCAATTGCAGATCCATTGCTTCGGTTTGGGACTCAAGGGGGGGGGGGGTATGGCGGAATGGTAGACGCTGCGGACTCGATTGGATTGAGCCTAGGTATGGAAACACACCGAGTGATAGCTTTCAAATTCAGGGAAACCTAGGATTATTTAGTAGGCGATCCTGAGCCAAATCTCATTTCAGAAGCAGGATTCGGATGATGAGATAGGTGCAGAGACTCGACGGAAGCTATTCCGACGAACGATCTATTAATTTCTATTATTCATTAAGCGGATAGATGTTCTCTTTCCATGGATGATTCAATCTAGAATGATCCTATAAGCGGCGAGGATCCTCTCCCAGTGCATACTCAACATCCGCACCGAGGATTGTATCAAAATCTCGAGAATCTCGGGTATTGGTGGGATCTACTCGATTATCCCCGAATCCCATCTTCTCCTGATTTCCTCTTTGTGTATGTATACTCCGTATTCGGATGAATATGGTTCGATGAATAACCATTAGTAACAGACCTTCGCGGATAGAGATGGAGTCCAACTCTACGCCGTTGATGGAAACAGCAATGCAAATTGTGGTAGAAAGAAAATCCGTTGGTCTTTGTAGGACCGTGAGGGTTCGAGTCCCTACATCCCCAGTAGAACGGGATGAAACATATTATCCAAATTGCGTAGGAGTTGTGGGAAGCATCTACCCCATGAAACAGAGAAATCCCTCCCCGTCTATTCTGGTGGATGGGATTCTTCGACCCATCAAGCGGACGAAGGGTATCGAGATACATCTCCCGAATACGTATTGATTTCCTCCACCTAAACGAGAGGGGATCCATGCTCCCGATTCATAGCTCAATCGAATCGGATTGATGTCTCGTCCCCAGCTCGAGAATATTTTTGAGTGGTTTGCGACTGAACCATTCGGCAAATCCAATGGATTGTCTGAATGGTTCGCCTGCAAGGTATAAAAAAAAAAATGGATTCGTGAGGATAGTTACTTCGATTGGACGGATAGGTAAGGGAAAGAATCAATCCACGCTGGGATATTTGTTTGGGATTATCGCGGAATCACTGGCCGGGATAGCTCAGTAGGTAGAGCAGAGGACTGAAAATCCTCGTGTCACCAGTTCAAGTCTGGTTCCTGGCATACCGATGGGAAATAATTTGATCTGATGGCTGCGGGCGAAAACCGCACTTGGAAATAGGAGAATCCAAAAAAAAAATATGGATTGCTTATTGGTCTACTGGTCGGGGTATGTATCTATACCCACACCTACATACGCTTGAACGTGCATATGTAGGTGCGGATTTCGATGCAGATACGTGGATGCGATTGATCGTACGAGAAACAAGTGTCTCAAATAAGGTAGACCAGCCTCACCTGCCGCACAAGATTAAATAGAATGATACAGAATTGGCTAGTGGGAGGATGGCTTTCAATTTTGCCTCCGTCCCAATTCGATAAGCATCCTGTAGCTCATAAAAGTCGGGTACGACATAATCCTTACGTAAAGGCCATCCCAGCCGGCTCCCAGGCATTAAGATACGTTGTAGGTGCGGATGACTCTCATAAGTGATTCCTAACATATCATAGGATTCCCGTTCCTGGAAATTGGAACTTTTCCAAACCCAACAAACGGATGGAATCCTGGGGTCTTTTCTCGGAACGAAGACTTTTGTACATACTTCTTCAGGTTGATCTGCATCGTCTCGCACCTCCGTCAGATGATACACACTAGCTAGGGATCCTCCTGGTGCTGCATCATAGGCACATTGGGAACGGGGATAATTGAAACCGCACGCATATGAAGCAACAGCTATAGAAGGCCAATCCCCTGCTTTGACCTGTGGGATCTCGACACCCCGGTAATCAGAACCTAAAGGTCTGTGGGCTAAACTATGTCTAGTCGACCAAGCGGGTAATCGACCCCGCATCTCGATGTTGGAATCGCCGTTGTTATTGATAATACTCATATTAGCTAACGTTCTATATCTCTGTGGAATATCTTCACCCGCCCGCCTCTGATACGGATTCTTCATGCATACTTTCGAATCCACTCAATCCCTTCGAGAGGATATTTGATAGGGATTTCGAAGACTGATTTGCGATTCGTTGATTGTATTCACCGGTATAGGTATTGGGTACGAAAAAAAGTCGGTGATTCAGACTAAAATATCTCTTCCGGGTTCGACAAGAAGTTCGATCCCTATAGTTTTCCTGAGCAATTCTTTTGCGGGGTTTTGTCACAGCATCAATAATAGCTTCGGGCTTGGGCGGACGACCCGGCAAATAAATGTCCACAGGAATCAATTTATCCACTCCGCGAACGGTGCTGTAAGAATCCCGTACTAAACATGCCTCCCGTAATGGTACATGCCCCCATAGCAATTACATACTTTGGTTCGGGCATTTGTTCATAGAGTCTCACTAGAGACGGAGCCATCTTCATGGTGATAGTACCCGCCGTTATTATGGGATCAGCTTGTCTGGGGCTGGATCTTGGTACTAGACCGTACCGGTCGAAGTCGAAGCGTGAACCAATTAATGAGGCGAATTCAATGGAGCAGCAGCTAGTACCGTAAAGGAGTGGCCACAAACTGGAAAGTCGAGACCAATTGGAGAGATCATTCAAGTTAGTCAAAATAATCGAGTTTGATGTGTCTTGATCGGGGGAGAAGGACTCCACGGAGTTAATTAGTGGATTCCCCCCACGGGAGTCGACTCCGTTCCTCTTACCCGAATAGTTAGAAATTAGGACCATTCCAATGCTCCTTTTCACCATGCATAAATCGAACCGACAATTAATATGGATATGGGGATAGACACTTCAGTAAAAGCAAATAGACCCAATTCCCTGAAACTCATAGCCCGGGGATAGGGAGAGACCGTCTCGACGTCGGGAATAACGAATACCGGGGCAAACATATAATAACGGATCTGGAATTGGATCCAAGCCCCTCCCTTTGGTTCCATACCTGATTCATAGCTTGTTAGTTTTTCAGGCCCCTCGCGGATGGGTGCGACGGATCTGGAAACCGAAAAGGCTGTATAGGGAATAAGGATGGATACTAGTAGGAGGATCCGGAAGGAATCGTGTTTAGGAAGCAAAAACATTTACATACTCCTCCTGCTTCGGTATTTATCTTCTCACCCCACCGTGTGGGTGTAACATCTTTATGATAAGTGAAGGGGGGGGGGGTTGCTGACTCCTCGATCGTTCGATCGGGGATGAGATGCCAGACGTGGCTCACGGACATCTCATCCCAGAATGGAATCGGGATGTACACCCCCCCAGTGATGAGCCAATCGTCCCTCCGATCCAGTCCTCGGAAGATGCTGGATACCAAATGGACTTGCGAGAAGATTATTAGAAACGGGACTCCCCATCCGGAAATGAGCTCTTGGCTGGAATCCGTGAGATGAGTCAAATTGCCGGAAGAACCGGATGGGGACTATATTCTACTAAGTAGGTAGTGGGGTATGGTATGTACCTCCCTACCGAATCGATGCATAAGATTGATTTATACGGATTATCTATTATGGAAAGCAATCCGTCAATTTAGATTCTTATCTGAATTTTCTCCGATTGACCATCATTGAGGAACTTATTAATGAATAATTCCTTCTCCTTCCTGATCTTCATCCCTATCCCCTGATCGAAACGGAAGTAGTGACCCTACGATCTATATAGTTCATGCGAGTCGCGTTGAATCTGGGTAATTCTCAATTAGTTCCGCTGCGATGGGCGAGACCGGCTTATCATTAAAGATTAGGGCTATACGGATTCGAACCGTAAACATTCTCGGTAATGCAGATCGGAATATATAAATTCTTGAACTGCTTCACGAACCCAACATGCTTCTTTCGTGGCATTGGGCTCCCTCATCAACTAGTCTTCCACCGGATGGGAGGAAGAAGCCATTGTTGATGCACCATCCTTTGCTTCATTATAAATAACAAAGAAATGGTTCCGTGTGCTCGAAGAACTCGTTCCCTCCGAAGCAATCCCGAAGTCTCTCGAGAAGATTCTTAGTGTTGACACAGGTTTGCATCCCGTAGACACAAATCCACTTAATTCTAAGTGTCTCGATCGCCTAGGAAGGAGATACGATACCCTCATACACCTCAAGGTTCGTAGGACGAAGAAGAGATCTTGTTGAGGTCCTCGCATTGCCCCCACCACCCTTAGCATTAGACGTATCATCTACTGACCATATCAACCCACCGAAATCGATCCTTTTTCCGATCGATTCTTCGTCATGCTACTGTTCTTCCACATCTCCCAATAGGGTAAGACATAAGTAACTTACGCGGTATATTCCGCGTAGATCGGTTGAATAGCGACGAACCCTTCCCGAGAAGCATCGGCGCACGTGTAAACGAGGTGCTCTACCGTTGAGCTATAGCCCTGTGGCTACATTAGTATAATGCATCGGATGATCCCTGTCAAGCTGGTAACCAACCGAGAAGGAGGCGAGACTCATCTTTTGCCGTTAAAATCAAATATTTATTGATGTTCTAATTGTTTGAAATTCTCTCCCTGGGTCGGTATAATAGAGTACTACAAGCAATAGAAGCCTACTTAACTCAGTGGTTGGAGTGTCGCTTTCATACGGCGAGAGTCATTGGTTCGAATCCAATAGTAGGTAAAACTCATTAGGTACCACAATACTTGAAATGATACCTAATAAGTTCTACAAATATTTGGGATGGATACGAAGTATTACGGGACTAACAAATCATTGTGTGTCCCATCATGCTTTTCCCGTCGTTTCTCACAGGCGCAACTAAAAGTGGGAATGATTGAGTAGTATTTGAAGCCTCTAATCTCGCCTTAGCTCTTTTAAATGCTAGATTAGCTTCAATAGCTTTCCTTCTGCCTTCGGCTTGAGCTGCGTCAGCTTGAGCTGTCTGAAGAGCTTCCCGAGCCTCCTCAGGATCAATTTCGGTAGCTCGTTCTGCTTCGTTGACTGATGTTGTTACCTGATTACTGTCTACCATGGCGAAACCACCCATCAACGCCATTGCGGACCACTGTCCATCGTGACGTACCTTCGGGACTCCCATATCCAAAGCTGTAAGAAGTGGAGCGTGATTGGGCAATACACCAATCTGGCCACTACTCGTAGATGGGACGATTTCTCGAACCTCAGAATTCCAAACAGTTCGATTAGGAGCCATTACACGAAGATTCAGTACCATCCCTTTCATTGACCCTCCACTTGTAAGGTTGCAGCCTTCGTGGTGGCTTCATCGATGTTGCCAACCAGATGAAAAGCTTGTTCAGGGAGATTATCCAATTCTCCAGGAAGAATCATTTGAAATCCCTTAGTGGTTTCTGTTAAACTAACATATTTCCCTGGCGAACCAGTAAATACTTCTGCTACGAGGAAGGGTTGTGATAAGAAACGTTCTATCTTCCGAGCCCGAGCTACCGTTAGACGGTCCTCTTCTGACGATTCATCCAGTCCGGGAATAGCTATAATATCTTGCAATTCCTTATAACGCTGTAAAGTCTGTTTAACCCCTTGTGCGGTTTCGTAATGCTCTTCACCCACAATCCAGGGTTGTAACATGGTTGAAGTCGAATCCAAGGGATCTACAGCCGGATAAATACCTTTAGCTGCTAGTCCTCTCGAAAGCACAGTGGTAGCATCTGGGTGTGCAAATGTTGTAGCAGGAGCTGGGTCAGTCGAATCATCTGCAGGTACATAAACAGCTTGAATAGAAGTTATCGATCCTTCCTTGGTAGAAGTAATTCTCTCTTGTGGGGATCCCGTTTCTGTACTAAGAGTTGGTTGATGACCCACGGCGGAAGGCATTCTACCCAATAAAGCAGAAACTTCTGATCCTGCTTGGACAAAACGAAATATGTTGTCGATAGATAAAAGGACATCTTGCTTGTTCACATCTCGGAAATATTCAGCCATTGTCAGAGCAGTTGAACCAACTCTCATACGAGCTCCTGGTGGTTCATTCATCTGACCATGAACTGGAGCCACCTTCGATTCTGATATATCTTGTTCATTAATAACTTTCGATTCCTTCGTTTCCATGTAAAGATCATTACCCTCACGGGTGCGTTCCCCCACCCCACCAAATACAGATACACCTCCGTGAGCCTTGGCGATGTTGTTAATTGATTCCGTGATAGGAACCGTTTTTCCCACTCCAGCTCCTCCAAATGATCCAATCTTTCCTCCTCGACGATAGGGAGCCAAAAGATCCGCGACTTTAATCCCCGTCTCAAATATAGATAATTTAGTATCCAACTGCGTAAATGCCGGAGCGGATCTATGAATGGGGGACGTCGTACCAATATCTACGGGACCCAAGTCATCGACGGGTTCACCAGGGACATTAGAGATTCAACCAGGAGTAATTTCACCAACAGGAACACTGAGAGGAGCTCCTGTATCGACGACGCCCATACCTCTCATCAGACCATCTGTAGCACTCATAGCTACGGCTCTGACTTCATTATTACCCGGTAATTGTTGCACCTCACGAGTAACATTAATCTCTTGACCCGCCGGGTTTTTCCCCTTAACCATCGAAGAGTTGTAGATATTGGGCATTTTACCTGGAGGGAAAGACACATCCGATACTGGTCCAATGATCTGGGTAATATATCCCACATTTCTCTCCACTGATTTAGAAATTCCAAAAGCAGAAGAACTGGTTTTCGTAACTGTTTTGGTGTATTATCTTCATTTGATTGTCGAATTGGCAGAACCATCTGGCATTTCATTGCTAATTGGTTGATGGTGGGGAGTTACTAGTTCCACACCCTTCTCCCCCTTTTTCAAACATATCATTTGCTTCCTCGGAAGTCGATTCCGATCCATCCAGATGGGTGACAGGTACTGTAGGATTTGATTTCCTCCTCTCCACATATGGGTCGGAGGCAAAAGAGCGCGATACCCACGAGTTGGTCCATCTAGTTAGATGTGATTGCTACATCTCATTCGTCGAATCCCCTTTTTTCCCCCGTCTATTCGCAAAGCGAACCAGATATCGAATTCAATCCCCTTTTTTGCTTCTACTGACCAGTCTAACCACGAAAAGATTCCCGAGTCAATGTATCGAGATGTATTACGATCTAATTCTTCAAGCAATTTCCGTGCGAAACAACCAGAGTCAGTTGCATTACATGTGGGACGTATTATAAAATACTAATGTCCCATGCATGAGGTAGAGTTTCGACAAACGTCTCGAGTCGAATCTATCAGGACCTATTCCACGCTTCACGTTGAATTCTTCCATCTATGTCGAGCAGATCTCATCCTTGCAGGATTTACTAATTGAATTGTAAGGAGGGACTCATGTCACCACAACAGAGACTAAAACAGGTATTGGGTTCAAAGCTGGTGTTAAAGATTATCGACTAACTTACTATACTCCCGATTATGAGACCAAAGATACTGACATCTTGGCAGCCTTCCGGATGACTCCGCAACCCGGGGTACCGCCTGAGGAAGCTGGAGCTGCAGTAGCTGCAGAATCTTCCACAGGTACGTGGACCACTGTGTGGACGGATGGACTGACTAGTCTCGATCGTTACAAGGGTCGATGCTACGACATCGAACCCGTTGCTGGGGAAGAGGAAATCAATATATCGCATATGTAGCTTATCCTTTGGATCTATTTGAAGAGGGTTCCGTCACCAATATGTTCACTTCCATTGTAGGTAACGTATTTGGATTTAAAGCCCCACGAGCTCTACGTTTGGAGGATCTGAGAATTCCTCCTGCTTATTCCAAGACTTTCATTGGGCCGCCTCACGGTATCCAAGTCGGAAAGGGATAAACTGAACAAATATGGTCGTCCCTTGCTGGGATGTACAATCAAGCCAAAATTGGGCTTATCTGCTAAAAACTATGGCAGGGCTGTTTACGAATGTCTCCGTGGCGGACTTGATTTTACGAAGGATGATGAGAACGTAAATTCTCAACCATTCATGCGTTGGAGGGACCGGTTCCTGTTTGTGGCAGAAGCTCTTTTCAAGGCTCAGGCCGAAAAGGCGAAATAAAAGGACATTATCTAAATGCCACTGCGGGTACGTGTGAGGAAATGATGAAAAGAGCAGTCTTTGCTAGAGAATCGGGAGCACCCATCGTCATGCATGATTATTTGACGGGAGGCTTCACTGCAAATACTAGCTTGGCCTTTTATTGTCGAGATAATGGGCTACTGCTTCATATCCACCGCGCGATGCATGCTGTTATCGATAGACAGAGAAATCACGGTATCCATTTTCGTGTCCTAGCCAAAGCATTGCGTATGTCCGGCGGGGATCATATCCACGCCGGGACCGTAGTGGGTAAACTGGAGGGAGAACGAGAAGTCACACTGGGTTTCGTCGATTTGCTACGCGACGATTATATCGAGAAAGACCGAAGCCGTGGTATATATTTCACTCAGGATTGGGTATCCATGCCAGGTGTATTTCCGTAGCCTCGGGAGGTATCCATGTCTGGCATATGCCCGCTCTAACTGAAATCTTCGGAGATGATTCTGTCTCACAGTTCGGCGGAGGAACCTTGGGACACCCCTGGGAAACGCACCAGGCGCCGTAGCTAATCGAGTTGCATTGGAGGCTTGTGTACAAGCTCGTAATGAGGGACGTGATCTTGCTCGTGAAGGTAACGAGATTATCCGCGAAGCTAGTAAGTGGAGTCCCGAATTGGCTGCTGCTTGCGAGGTATGGAAACAGATCAAATTTGAATTCGACACAATTGATACATTGTAATTTCCGTAACTATTCGGGAATCTCATTCATTCGGTAGGATTCGTGGGGCGAACAGGGAGTATAGGGAGAAGGAACATTCCCCTCCATACTCCCGATATGCCACGGATCGGAGTTGGTAGCTCAGCGGATGAGAGCACATGGTTCCGATCCATGGGGACGGGGTTCGAATCCCCCCCAATTTGCATAGGAGAGGTGGAATACGAGCTGCAGAGACTCGAGTAGTAAGGAAATGATTCAGTGCCTCTCAGTACACGACACAACTATTTCCACGAAGTGTTATTGGATAATTATTTGTGGGGTTCTAACATATGATTGATCAAATAGATGATCAGTCAATTGCCAATTAGTTATCGGATTCGGAGTCAGTCTCGATTCGACGCCTATTCCGAACAGACGCTGATCCTGATAGTTCAGAAATGATTTCTCCATCTCTGTGTCTATCTCATTGATGAAATGAAATCTAATAGAATCGACTGTTTTTACCTCCGAAGCGAAGGAGAAGAAATGAATGAGGAAATTCCTATGTCTGTGAGAAATCGGTTCGAAGATAAACGCGAATTTGGTGGATTGATCGGGGCTTTCCTCGAAAAAGCCACAAAGGGTTACGTTTTGAGTGAGAGAGGAAGGAATAGAGACATAAGCATTGATACCGACAGGGGGTTGTGGACTCGGTGTGACAACTGCGGTAACATGCTTTACGTGAGATTCCCAAAACAAAATAAAAATATTTGTGAGGAGTGCGGCTATCACCCCCCAATGACTAGTACAGAAAGAATCGAACTTCCGATCGATCGTGACACTTGGATTCCCATGGATGAAGACATGACTGCATAAGATGTTCCAGGTTTCTCTGACGGGGATTCTCATGGAAGTCGCATCATCAACTCCCAGAAACGAACGGGTTTAACTGATGCTGTTCAGACAGGGGTGGGATGTCTAAACGGGACACCTATTGCGCTTGGTGTTACGGACTTTCAATCCACGGGGGGAAGTATGGGTTCTGTGGTAGGTGAAAAGATTACCCGCTCAATCGAATGTGCCACGGATCAATCCCTTCCACTAGTTATTATCTGTGCTTCCGGCGGAGCACGTACGCAAGAAGGGACGTTGAGTCTGATGCAGATGGCTAAGATTCCTCCCGTCCCACAAATACATCAGGTTCAGAAGGGATTATTATATATATCGGTTCCTACCTATCCAACTACGGGTGGTGTTACTGCTAGTTCTGGTACGTTAGGGGACGTAATTATTGCTGAGTCCAAAGCATACATAGCATTTGCTGGGAAAAGGGTGATTGAACAAACACTGCGTCAGAAGATACCCGATGGCTTTCAAGTAGCTGAATCTTTATTTGATCATGGATCACCCGATTCAATTGTTCCACGTAATCCTCTAAAAGGTGTTCCGAGTGAGATATCTGAGCTTTATTCTTCAGCTCCTTGTAAAAGGAATTGAACCTCCTTTCCCCCCATTCGGTTAAACCCCCGTTTCTATCACTCTCCCTCCTTCTCATTAATCAAGTTAGGAATTATCAATTCGGGGTTGTCCTACTAATCTCTCTACCTCTCCAATGAGAGGAATTTATTCAGCGAACCGTCGTAACAATACTTTTCTATCCTTCTCTGATATCACGCCATGCAAATTATGCCACAATGCAATTATACCTCAGTAAGAAATCGAGATTAACCATCGGTATAATTTCGGACTCTGCTGTGCGCCTGATTCGACGAAGTAGACACCGCGGATGTCTGCAGATTCATTGAGTCAGTTGATCGGAGCTGGAATCAGATACCTTACCGGAAACAATATGGATTTCGTAGCAATTTCCGAGTAACTGTCTCGATATATCGAATGTATAAAAACTTCCTTTCTACGTGAGATAAGGAGACTATTATTAGACATTGGGGGATAAAAGATAAAAATAACAATATAATGTCATTATAGATACATCTATCTGTGTCATATCTTTCTTACTTGAGGTGATTCCATTACGACAGCGTCCTATTTACCTTCCATTTCTGTACCCCTAGTAGGTTCGGTCTTTCCGGCAATTACAATGATATCTCTGTTTATTTATATAGAACGGGACGAAATTCTACAATTTCTTGTTCTGTACACTATCTCACGGAAATTGTTCCATAGGATCGATCAATTACGACTACTACTCTTGCTTTTGATTCGGTCGGATATATTCTTTCCACATAGCTTCACCGGCGGTTATTTTATTTGAGCACTTGTTTTAGCACTTGGGAATCTTTAACGTCATCTCAATCTATATCTCACTTTCCCCTTATGGATAAGTGAGACGTGGATCGTTCCATCGTTGCTAAGACATATAGATCTTAGCGACCCCCACCTACGCACCAAAACAGTGGAAAATGTTCTAAACTTCTCGGAAACAGAATCCCTTCCAAGAATCCTTTTCAAAATGAAGTGATGTCGAAGCATCGGCTGTATCTGTATCTGCATCTATTCGGGGAGGGGGGGGGGGGGTAGGGTAGAGGTGGGACCAATAACAATATAAGCGGCTGATTCATTCCAACAAGGCAATTTCTGGAGGGAGTATTAATGAATCGTCAATCCGAATGGTTTCGAGTAGATTCTCCAAGAGGTTCTCGTAGATTCAGTAATTTGTGTTGGGCCCGTATCCCGGTTCGTGGCGCAATGGGTTTTCCGGCGGTTGGAATCTCTAGTTATATTGGTGAAGATTTAATCCCCACACTTCCATCTGGACAGATTGTTTTCATTCCACAAGGTATTGTGATGTGTTTCTATGGTATCGCGGGTCTCTTCCCTGGATTTTATCCGTGGCGTACGATATTTCGGGATGTGGGTAGCGGCTACAATTCATTTGATAAATGAGAAGGAATCTTCCCCATTTCTCGCTGGGGTTTCCCCGGGGGAAACCGTCGTATTTGTATCCAATTTGCAATGAGAGATATACAAGCAGTTAAATTGGAAATTCGAGGAGGTTTCTATCCTCGTCGAGTCCTTTACTTGAAGATGAGGGGTCGGCAAGACATTCCCCTAACCCGGATTGGTGAGGATTCGGCGTCGGGAGAAACAGAAGAAAAAGCTGCTGAACTTGCTCGTTTTTCACGTGTATCAATCGAGGGATTCTAATATTTCGACCGATCCGGAGGTTCCTAGAAGAAGCGAATGAGATGAGGGAAGGAAATTAGGATGGTATAGTGACGATTAGAGAAGGGAATTAGAAAAGAGGATTCGATTACGGGGATTCATCCACTTAGTAATTTACTTCGTGAATTCCCCTCCTCACCATATAAATAATATATGAAATCATACTGTTGGAGACTCCTCCGGTGGTTCTACAATACCCCACGTCGCTCCCCGGATAGAGCTTACGAAGCTAGTAAGCGACTACAATCCGTAAGAGAAGACTCTTCCTATTATCTAGAAACAATATCATCTACGGAAGATTCGTCACAGGCTGCGGTAGCTCATACGGATGCAGAACCTAGTAAATCTCTATCTACTATATATCGGAGTCTTTTAGAATGTAGGATCAGCATATCTGTATCGAAGATTCGGAATAGTCTTAAGTTCTTTATCAGGAGGAAGCAACGCCAGTTGCTCCTGATCGGGAATTATCCTCCTACCTCCCGTGGGAAAGAAATATCGACAGAGGAAAGGTCCCGTGATGCATCTCCATCTCACCCCCCAGTTGCTCTGCCTCTTCAATCAGCGCCTCCACTGGTTCGTCTAGATCCCTGCAGGGTGGGGAGGAAACCAAACATAATTGGTGATTTATCGCAAAATCCACCAGGGGATAATCCTTTGGCTCCTGCGGGTAAATATGTGTCAAGAGAATCGAGTAAGACGGAACAAATGAATAGGAAATTGGCTCGGATCGAAGCAACTCCAAATGATCCTGATTCCTGGACACGGCACCGTCCCACAACTTCTCCGTCACTCCAAATAAATGATAACTCAAATGATAAATTTTCTGTCCGCAAATCAGTGGATTCCCCCAGTAGTACAACGGCTTATGAGTCTATAAGTCTGATGCCACGGTCCATAACTCGTACTTCATCAAGGTTCAACACAGAGTTGACGGGTCAATCGAGTTCATTAGTACTTAACGATTCTGAATTGGCTAAATATCAAGCAGTAGCTCCTATTCAATATATCGGATGTCTATTACTTCTCCCTTCCGCGATTCCAATTGTCTTGAAGAATTGGTTTCTAGAACCTCGGATCAGAAATTGGTGGAATACCTTCCAGTCACAAATATTTATTAATTCTTTCCGGGAAGAGGTAGCTCTCAAACGACTTCAGGAGATAGAAGGCTTACTCCGGTTGGGTGAAACAATGAGAGGCTCTGTATATACCTAATTACAAGACTACGGCACAGATGTGTATGACAAAACTATTCAATTGGTGGTAATATGTAACGAGGGAAACACCCAGATAATCTCGCACCTAGTAACCGACGTAATTAGCATTGCCACCTCGATCTGCTTGTTCGTAGTAGGTAAAGAAAGACTCGCAGTTTCAAATTCCTGGATTCGGGAGTTATTCTATAGCTTAAATGATACGACGAAAGCGTTCTCTACTCCACCATTAACGGATTTATGTATTGGATTTCACTCCCCCCACGGTTGGGAAATAGTTGTAGATTCTCTCCTGGAACATCTGGGATTCGCTCACAACAAATATGTAATCTCTTGTTTCGTCTCAACCTTCCCGGTTATTTCAGACACAGTCTCCAAATATCGGATTCCTCGCCATTTGAGTCGTATATCTCCTTCAATCGTAGCGACTTATCACACAATGAATGAATGATAATCACTCCACCGAGTATCTGCCAGTTGCATCCAACGGAGTAGACTCACTTCTCGTAGGAATTGGATTTTATTATCCTCTTCTGGTATTGGGTAGTGGGAGGATAAAAATTTGCAATTCCCGCAATCGTCGGGATATCAGAATACTCCAAAAGAGGGGAGTAATATTTTACCTATGATGTCAAGAAACAATCTATTTGTGAGAAACCCTAATACTAATAATCGAACTATGCGAAAGAGAAGTAGTAAGGACTGGATGGCGAAGTGGTTGACCCTGTCATTTCCAATGTTGATCACTCTGGATGGAATGAATCGTCCATCCGTATCAAATGCATATCCGATTTTTGCGCAATAGAATTACGAGGATCCACGAGAAGCAACTGGACGTATTGTATGTGCTAATCGTCACTTGGCTAAGAAACCCGTGGATATTGAGGTTCCGCAATCTGTTCTTCCCAATACTGTGTCCGAAGCAGTTGTTAAGATTCCTTATGATATGTAGATAAAATAAGTACTTGCAAATGGTAAAAAGGGAGGATTGAATGTAGGCGCCGTACCGATCCCACCCGAAGGGTTTGAATTGGCTCCTTCTGATCGTCTTCCAACCGAAGCGAGGGAGAAATTAAGTAAACTTTCGTTCCAGAGCTATCGCCCCGATAGAAAGAACATGATAGTAATAGGTCCGGTTCCGGGTAAGCTATATAGTGAAATCGTATTTCCGATTCTCTCACCGGATCCTGCCGTTGATAAAGAGGTACACTTTTTAAAATACCCCCTATATGTTGGAGGGAATAGGGGAAGGGGACAGATCTATCCCGATGGAAGTAAAAGCAATAATACGGTTTACAACGCTTCGGCGACGGGAAGGATAACTAGAATAACACGTAGGGAGAGGGGGGGTGGATACGAAATCACTACCCAAGAGACATCGGGGGGTCGTGAAGTAGTTGATACTGTACCTCCCGGTCCCGAACTTATCGTTTCGGAGGGTGAATATATTAAAGCTGATTAACCATCGACCAATAACCCTAACGTGGGTGGATTCGGTCAAGCAGAGGCAGAGATTGTACTTCAGGATCCATTACGTGTTCAAGGTCTTCTACTTTTTCTTGCATCGGTTACTCTGGCCCAGATATTCCCAGTGTCAAAGAAGAAGCAGTTCGAGAAAGTCCAATTGGCGGAGATGAATTTCTGAGTCCATACTTTTCGGATGTGAACCATCCGGAAAGGGTTGGTAATTGACTGTAAATCCGACGAGTCAAAGACAAATTCTGGATTTCTACCTCTTCTATACGTCTAAACGAAGCGATAAGTACAACTCTTGTGGTATCATTTGGAGCCGGTTGAGTCCAGTTAGCAGTAAGAATAACTGGAATTCTTCAAAAACATATTCGGTGATGAAACCAAGTTTTCAATAATAGTCTCCCCGACAGGTATCAGAAAATATATCCAATTTTGCTAACTATTTTTTCTATTCCGATATCGGTGGTGGCGGGTGAGCCACCGCCACCGTGTACTCCCCCCAATTTACTATGAGGAAATCGACCTGGAATTGGATTTAAACCTCAGGTCGAGTCCTTCCTTCTTCCTCCCGAGTCCAGAGATTTAATGTGATATGATTCCCCCCATCCCTCGATCTCTCGAAGAATCAGACGAGTGACTCGTGGGTTGGTTTGTTATCAAAAGCATATGCACCCTCCCAATCCCGGTAGGAATCTGTCCCATACTTATCAAATGATTGCAATAATTACCGCCCCTTCATCCAATTGCGATCGATTCTTCGGGAGAGAATCGATCGAATAACCTACTCACCCGAGTACGGTACCAGAATTTGACTCTGCTGAGGCGGAGTAGCATATACAGCTGGGGGGTTGTCGCACCCGGAGCAGTAGAACAGACTCCGGAAGAGGGGGTTGACCCGTTTCCGGACCTATGAACCCCCGGGATCCGGCACATCTTTTCACCTGCGAGTAGGAAGAATTTCCCAATGCTTATTCATTCTCAGAGGGATGATCCCAATCCCGAATAGGCTCCATGAAAGAATATTCCCAGTAGACCTATCACGAGTATACCAGCTACGGTACCTATAAGCCACAGAGGAATCCTTCCAGTGGTATTGGCCATTTGTCCCACCCCCCTCCCTTTTTGATTTCATTATTTAGTCACGACTCGAGACACGAACAGTCACAAATAAATCAGGTCTTAGTTTTTCCCAATTGGGGTTATCAAATCTCTTCAGTTTCTAATTGAAGAAGTAGTTGGAAAATGAGACGGCAAGTACGAAGATCAATAAGAGTCCCCGATAAAGGCTTGTACGATTCAATTCCACACTCTGTTTATTCGGGTTCGGTTGCGTCGTGGATTTATAGCTTATATAGGGATTATCGCTGAATGAATTGCATTGCCGATATAGAGCCTGGAAAAAAAACTGTAGGTACAGCTAGTCCGTGGACGGCTAGCCACCTAACGGTGAAAATCGGATAAGTTCTATCTGGAGTCGTTGGTACCTCCTGAGATCTAGTAAATGCATCAGCTTGTTCCAGCGAATCGAAGCGGCCAGTTACTAAAGGAACTTCTTGTCGGCTCTCCGTAAAATATTCATTTGGGCGGGGACTTCCAGAAACGTCGTAAGCCAAACCTGTACTGACGAATAACCAACCTGCAATAGACGGAGAAGGTATAGTAATGCTATGGATGACCCAGTATCGAATACTAGTAATAATGTCAGCAGAAGGACGTTCTCCCGTATTCCCAGACATGTTCAGCTCCGTATATCCCTGCGGGATTAAGGAGGATTGCTTGCCGAGAGGTGTGAGTACCAGTAGATGGAGAATCTACCGGTATACCTGAGCGATCCCCGTTAAGTTGTCATTATTATACCGAGGGTATACCCGAAACATACTGGATTAGTATAGCTAGCCCCCCCTCGAAGCAGCAATATTCCTCTTATTTCGCCGGATAAATAAACGAGTTGTAAATAAACCGAGCGGAGAAACCGTAATTCCCCCCCTCCCCCCCGAGTATACAAATCTATCAGTATTTTCTCCGCGTTTTAGGAGAACCTATGGAAAGAATATGATTCTTTTTTTTTCCCCGATTGTTCAATTGGAGGTTCCGATGCTTCCGGTGAGTCTCAACGCGCGTGGTTAACCCACCACGTCTAAGTTTCTTTCGAATGACTTCCGTATCAAATCCTGCCATTAGAACTATAGGATTCTCCATCGAGAACTCGGGGGAACCTGGTCATGTAGGGGTATCTGATACATATAATTGAGATATTAATATCCAATCTTGTCTTGTTCCTCTTTCTGGGAAGATTCGATTCCTCCCACTCATTCAGAGGTTGGAGATATTTCGATGAACTGTCGATCCCATTCCCAGCTTCTGAAACGCGATCTTCTCGTCGGATAAACTGCTCTCATATGTCTACCAAGCTTCGAATCCCCTTTCGATAGTTCCGAGTAACCAATTATTTTTCTACTAACCTATCTGCTAAATCAATTTGGTACTTAAATCTATGCTTACTCCACCGAGTCACTTCGCTTTTCTATCGTCCGCACCAATCTCAACTTCAGTATTATTTGTTGGATTGAATAAGATCCGGCTTATATGATACAAGAGTATCAGCTTAGAAGGAACGAGGAGTGCCCATTAGCACTTACTGATCCGCCGCACTTACCAATCATCTATTACCAATTAATACCTGAATCTTTTTCGGTAAGTATTTGTACTAAATGTATGTGAACCCAAATGGTTGAAGCACTGCTATCCGGAATTGTGTTGGGTTTGATCCCAATAACTCTAGCTGGATTATTTGTAACTGCATATTTGCAATATCGACGTGGCGACCAACTAGATATTCGGTAGAAGACGGAGACTCATTTGCCATATCCTTCTCCCATTCCTAAGATCTCTCTGGTAATCCAGAGGGATCGGGAAATGCAAATTCTTAGTATGTGTGGGTATTGGTCGAACCAGCTGATACCGACTTGAGTCGGAGAAACACGCCCTGTAGGATTTGAACCTACGACATCAGGTTTTGGAGACCTGCGTTCTACCGAACTGAACTAAGGGCGCTCCATTCCCCACGTAAGCCAGTTTCCATTCTAATCAGAATCTGCGGACATCCGGACACGGGAATAGAATCAGACTCTTAATCGGAGTGGTTCTTTCACCGACCAGGAGAGAGGAAGATAAATGGAATGTCTCTTGTGGGGGAATCAGTTGAATAACACAAACAATCTACCCAGATGGATTTCTCTTGTCACCAATTTCTCACCAATATCATTTTGGGATGTACGGGGAACAATAGGGATGACAGGATTTGAACCTGCGACATTTTGTACCCAAAACAAATGCGCTACCAAACTGCGCTACATCCCTATTGGTCTCGATCTCCGACTGGCATTCTCGGTATTGAGACGCGTGATCCAAGTAATTATAACTGATAGCCACAGAACTTGACTACCCACTTAAGAAGTAACCATGTCCCGAGAGGATGTCGCCTCCGAATCATTCCCAGACCGGAAGAATCCGATTCCCTTACTGGGGTTGGTCGTGGTAAAAATACTGGAAGAGACACATCATCTTCCTAGTCGATTGAAAAACGAAGGAGAATTCACAATGCAAGATGTAAAAATTTATCTTTCCACGGCCCCCGTGTTGGCTACGATATGGTTTGGGCTGCTAGCCGGTTTACTAATAGAAATAAATCGATTCTTTCCAGATGCCTTGATATTTCCATTTCTCTAGTCGGGGGGAGGCGGGGGTTGAGCAAAACAAAAGTAAGGTGGGAGAAATAGATCGATTTCCGTGAGGGGAGCAGTGAGCGATCCATTCATTACTGGAAATCGATAAATCGGGAATTCTATTAATGATTTATTACTGAGACGGTATCTTCCCATCCACTCCTCCCCCATTTCCTTCACTTATTTCAATGAATCCTATGGCTAAAAGTAGAGATGCGAGAGTAACTATTGCTTTGGAATGCACAAGTTGCACCCGAAAAGGGACTGACGACAAATCTCTAGGTATTTTTCGATATACTACGCGTAAGAATCGTCGCAATACACCTACTTGATTGGAATCGAGGAGATACTGTCCCTGCTGCTACAAACATACCATTCACAAAGAGTCGAAGAAATAAGTGATCTGTTTCTAATCAACTGGAAAATAATCAATAGTTTTCGGAAATGTCATGAAAGGTATCACGAATAAATCTAAGCAGTCTTCGCGTAGACGTTCTCCATCCATCCGATCCGACGAGATTATTGACTACAGAAATATAAGTTTACTCCGTCGATTTGTAAGTGAACAGGGAAGGATTTCACCCAGATGAATGAGTAGGTTGACCCCGAAACAACAGCACTCAATAGCTGTCGCAATCAAAAGAGCTCGTATTTTAGCTTTGCCACCGTTCTCGAATAACGAGAATTAGACCTTGCATTGCTAGCGACTAGACAATTAAGTTCTAGTTTGAAAGATTTGGCATTCAACCGACTACTCGATCCTATTAACCCTAAATGGAGAAATGAATAGGAGTCGGAACCAATACTCCGGGTGGAATATTTGTAGTTTACTACCGTCCGTTCCGCCTCTCCGGGAGACAATATCCGGAGAGGTTTCTTATTTTCAACCAGTAGATTCGTATACTGGTAGTTGTGCAATCTCGGAAAAACAGTGAGTATCTAGGATAGCTATCTATGCAGGTATTTTGCGATTCAGATAAACTCGATTTTCATATAAATTGTGAATCATCCTATTATGAGAAATTCCATTCCCTCGTGCTGCTGCATTGATCCGGGCAATCCGTAAGCGACAAATTTCTCTCTTTCGATTACTCCTATCTCGATAAGCAGAAGCCAATGCTTTCATTTCCTGTTGATTCGCCGTTCTAAATAGCTTTGAATGAGCTCCCCTAAATCCAGATGTAATTTCAGGAATACTTTTGCGACGTTTCCGAGCCACAGATCCGCGTTTTACCCTAGTCGTTGAGTGTTTACCCTCACAAAATATCAAAATTATTCTTTGGGGACTCTGTCTGTCACACTGGTGATACAACCCCCCCCCCCCCCCTTCAGTCCCGAATGAATCCCACCTCTCTCATATCATCGGAACCGTCTGGATGCATCCTTCTAGCAAGAAGACGGAATTGCTAAGTGTAGATCTGGTGGCATGCACGGTCGCGGTGGCACACCAAAACTCTCAATTCCCGCACTCCTGATATCCGAATTATTCGGATTAGTAGGATCAGAAATAGTTGAAATAGAATCTGAATCTGGTCACTTAATTCTTTTGAAAGAACAATTCCCGCAAGAGACTTTCCTATCTGACGTAGAAAATAATGATTCCAATGGCTTTTGCTACCTTAACCTTCCCGTCCACAAATCCCCGAGATCAGATGCCTCTTGATAAAGAAGTTGCACCAGAGGGAGTTATGGATTCCAAAGTTTCCGTAGTATCTTCCTCGACAGTTGGGTCCTTCCTATACACCGGAGCCTATGATTTCCCGATGACGGGGGAAATGGAATTACTGTTGGTAAGTCGTATAGTTTCCAATCCCCGGCTCCACTCAAGACTTGAGAGATCAGGTAAAGAGTTTCATCCTAGAAAGACTTATTTGTATAGTAACGGTATTTCACTTCGGTAGTTGGCTGGATGGTTGACCCAAAGCAAAGCTACCGCCATTGCAGGGATTCCAGCAGAGATATGGGAATCGATATCCTCATCCCCACGTCGCTTAGTGATTTTTTTAGTATCACTGATAAGTTGCTTCTCATCTCACACTAAGATGATTGGATTTGCACCAATCAGAACTATGAATTTTCGTCTCTCAGTAAAGGATATAGATGACGGATCTTTGCCTAATTACAGTGAAGGGATCTTGCTGCGACACCGACCCCCCAATATCATTTGGTTTACGATTCAAACGTGTCGCACATACACCCTGGTACATACCCCTCTGCGTTGGGGGCACCCCCGAAGGGCAGGGGATTTTGTTCCAATCTCCATTGGTTGTCTTGCGTTCCTAATAAGTTGTTGATTGGTTGGCATATCCAAAAGATGCAGGGTTTTGGGGTTCGGACTATTCCTAACCATGGAGGACACCTCAATCATTGAGTTGGTAGAATCCTTATCTCCCGGGCAACCTCATATAGAAAATATGGGAGATGGAATAAGTGGTGGAGATAGCGGTGATTCACACAAGTCATAAACCTGGGAGAGGGAGGAATTGGGTGTTGCTCCTCCCCCCCCCCCCCCGCAAATCAATATTCGTGAATGACATTTGGTAAATACCCACACCCAAATAGTATCGATTCCTAAAGTACCGGAATGTAGGGATCTCCCCTGTTCATATCGGGAGACTCCTCGTGAGTCCCGGACATTCCCCACCAAGCAGTAGAAGTTACTAAATTAATCTTGAATCTGGAGAGTTTTCTGATGCTACGGGATCTACAATACCATGATTTTCGGCTTCTTTCGCTGACGTAAAAACGTCTCTTTCCATGTCTTCGGAGATCATCCATAAAGGTTTGCCGGTTCTTTATACATGAACCCTAGTAATACAATCACAAGGTTTCGATACTTCTTCTGCTTCCATAATACATTCACCCGCCTGTCCATCATAATGGGAACTCGCAGGTTGATGAATCATAACCCTGATTCAGTATCGTTGCAATTCAATCCGAAGACAACCGTACGGGCAGCTCCTTCTGCATACGGCTCCGTGTCTGACTACCAAATATTTTGCAAGTGGAAGAATCCCAATTCCAGAAATCGGGTGGGGTTCTTATCTCTTATCCAGAGCCAGCTTCTTAGAAATTACATATACCACCCTTTCTTACCAGAAGTACTATGGTGGTTCCGTTGCTTCATCCCTTCCAGCAATCCCAAGGTTTTATATGGATATTCTCTACGGGAGATAGAATCAAGATCCTTCGATTCGGGATAAATTGTAGGGATTCATCCCTCACCCCAGGATTTCTGCGACGCTAGAGTAGATGCACTTACTGGTGGTGAATCCCTACCGAAGAATTTCCTGACTCACTTCACTATCTCGGTGCTTCACTACTTCGGTCCTTGCACACATACCTAGAATTCCACCAAGTTTTAAGTGCCATGCTATTATTACCGCAATCGGGCGGAGGCATAGTTTCGACCCATACAAATCATTGGCGCCAAGCGTGAGGCAGTGCTATACGTTTGGTTATCTCTCCTCCGGTTGAAATGGAAGATCCCATTGAAGCGGCTAATCCCATGCAAATGGTATGTGCATCCGGTACAACAAATTGCGTAGCATCATAAACAGATATTCCTGATAATACTGCCCCACCGGGAAAGTTTGTATACAAATACGTATCCTTGGTTTCGTCCTCCCCATTCAAGTACATCATGATACCAATCGGTTGATTTGCAATCTCGTCATCCACTTGCTGACCCAAAAAAAGAAGCCTCTCTCGATAGAGACGGTTGATCAGGATAGGTCTCCGCGCCCCCCTCCTCCGGAACCGTACGAGCATCGTTAGAAGCATACGGCTCCAGTGGTTCCGGTATACCAGCATGGGTCCGGTACGAGAAGGAGCAAAACAGGTTCTACATCCCTTAGGAAGAGATACTTCATGTATCACCGTTAATGAAAACCTCTTTCACCCTCCCAATCTAATCCATTTTCCAGTATTCCATTTATGGTTCAGGTTCGTCTCTTCGGTCTCCCAAACATCTTGAACCATATCTCAATTGGTGGGGGGGGGGGGTACACCCCCCCCTCCCACCAATGTTTTCTTGTTCATAATTGAGTCCCTCTCAAAAGAATCTTTAGGCTCATTTTCTACTTCGGGGAGATATAAATCCGATCATTATTTGTACATGTAGAACAAATAGTTTCATTTCCTCTTTCCCCACTCCATCTTTCAGATCCCGCACCCCACCCCGACTCACTGACTAATTCAAGTCCCATTCAATCTTGTGGTTATCCTTGTCATCATCGACTCGCGGGATTTAGCGACCGAAGCCTGGCGAATCTGTTAGTTCCAACTAGCCATGGATTCCGACGATTGATGGATCTTTTATCGAATCTTTCGTTCCAGTCTCACGCGTTCGACTACCAAAGAATCAGTCTGAGTGAGATAGAGACACATCGCTCGGATGAGAAATGATGGGGAGTAGCTCCATACAACTCGATATGTCTAACGAGTCGCACTATACGTCAATCCGAACCGCATCCTCTTCCCCAGGTAGACGAAAGGGCACCTTCGGAACACCAATTGGCATACGGAAACCGGTAGTAAGTTGTAGTTGTCTCTTAAACGAAAGCGTAACACCCGATGGAAGTGGAGGCTTGTGTTGTATTATAACATGTCTAGTCGGAATGAATTTGCATCTCTTGAGGCGTCTACTCGTGGAATCCGTGGTACATAGCCGAGGGATCCGAGATCTGATTGGTGGTGGAATATTTCCCGCGAGATAGATGGGACCAATCTCTACGTTGTTGCGTAAAAGATGTAAATGCTAAAATATCTATGTCTTTCCCTCCGCTAGGAGGGGGGGATTCTCGGCTCCCCACACCGATACGTCCGCCTATACACCAATGTATTTACACGTATCATTCCAAGTGGGATCTCCATTCAGGATTGAAGAGAGTCTCTTCCACTTCTTTATAGCGCAGGCTTCCGACGCGAGAAAGTCACGTAGTGTCCATTCATTTTCAACAAAGGGGTTTCCAACGGGTTTGCCTCGGTATCGCGTTCATACTGTTGTACTAAATGATCCCGGTCGCTTAATTTCTGTACATCTAATGCATACGGCTCCGGTCTCTGGTTGGGCTGGTTCAATGGCTCTGTATGAATTAGCGGTTTTCGACCCATCTGATCCTGTTCTTGATCCGATGCGGAGACAGGGTATGTTCGTCATCCCATTCATGACCCGTATCGGAATAACGAAGTCATGGGGGGGTTGGAGCATTACCGGAGATACCGTAACTGACGCAGGTATCTGGAGTTATGAAGGTGTAGCTGCAGCTCATATTATCCCATCCGGTTTATTATTTCTAGCTGCTATCCGGCATCGGGTCCATTGGGACCTGGATTTGTTTCGCGACGAACGCACGGGAAAACCATCCCTCGATCTACCCAAAATTTTTGGAATTCATTCATTCTTATCAGGAGTACTTCGCTTTGCTTTTGGAGCATTTCACGTAACTGGTTTATTTGGGCCCGGTATCTGGGTATCGGACCCCTATGGATTAACCGGTAAAGTACAACCTGTGGATCCGGCTCGGGGAGCTGAGGGTTTCGATCCCTTCACTCCGGGAGGAATAGCTTCTCACCATATCGCAGCAGGTATTTTAGGTATACTAGCCGGTCCATTTCATCCTAGTGTTCGTCCCCCCCAACGGTTATACAAGGCCCTACGCATGGGGAATGTTGAAACCGTTTCGTCCAGCAGTATCGCTGCCGTTTCCTTCGCCGCCTTCGTAGTTTCTGGGACTATGTGGTACGGCTCCGCCGCCACTCCAATCGAGTTATTTGGTCCCACCCGTTACCAATGGGATCAGGGATATTTTCAGCAAGAGATAGATCGGCGGATCCGTGCTAGCAAAGCTGAAAATTCTGGTTTATCGGAAGCGTGGTCCAAAATTCCCGAGAAATCAGCTTTTCATGATTATATTGGTAATAACCCAGCCAAGGGTGGATTGTTCAGAGCAGGTGCTATGGACAACGGTGACGGAATAGCTGTCGGTTGGTTAGGGCACGCCGTCTTCAAGGATAAGGAAGGTCATGAGTTACTTGTGCGCCGTATGCCCACCTTCTTCGAGACATTCCCGGTGGTCCTGGTCGACGGGGAAGGCATCGTAAGGGCGGATGTTCCATTCAGACGGGCGGAATCAAAATACAGTGTTGAACAAGTAGGTGTAACTGTCGAATCTCATGGTGGTGAACTAGATGGAACTAGTTTCAGCGACCCCGCTACGGTGAAGAAATATGCTAGACGTGCCTAATCAGGCGAGATCTCTGAATTTGATCGTGCCACTTTGAAATCGGACGGTGTCTTTCGTAGTAGTCCTCGAGGTCGGTTTACTTTTGGTCATGCCACGCCTGCTCTTATTCTCTTCCTCGGACACATCTGGCACGGTGCTAGAACCTTGTTCAGAGACGTGTTCGCCGGTATCGATCCCGACTTAGATTCTCAAGTCGAATTTGGAGCATTCCAGAAGTTGGGGGATCCAAGTACCAAGAGACGAATCGTTTGAGAGATCTTCTCTTTGTCCATCCCATTTCCCAGATTCGGGTATTTAATCAATGAAATTATTTGTAGCAACCACTCCCTATCGCAGATACACCCAGGTAATTTAACCACTTGGTCCGGTTGAGTGGTTCGGGCCTGGGGGGAAGGAAGTTAGTGGGTGCCGTTGGAGAAACACGAAGAAAATACTAAGGAATTTACAAATTAGTGCGAAAGTCATCCCCGAAATCCCATTCCACGACCGAATCCACGGAAGCATTGGTTTATACATTTCTACCGGTAGCCACTCTAGGTATAATATTTTTTGCCATATTCTTCCGAGAGCCACCCAGGATCCTTAGTAAGGGGAAGAAATGATACTTAACTTCCTGGAGAAACAGCTATCTCTCCCGCGCGAGTATCCCTCTTCCACGAGCGGAAGCGCCAGAAGCACCAAAAGCACAGGGAGGGGGGGAGAATAAGAGACCTTCCTTCGTTACTATAGGAAGGTCCCCCAGTCTAATCAGTCCTCATGTTCTTCGAAGGGATCTCTAAGCTCCGCGGAGGGTTGACCAGAAGCGGTATACAAAGCATAGCCGGTAAAACTGACGGGTGGGCGAGATATAGAGATAGCGACCAGAGTTGCAGTTTCCGTTGCTAGGTAATCCAAAACAGTGATGGTTCGTTTTCAGTATAATAGCATATAAAGTTATCAACTCTCAATCAATCGAATAAGTTATACGGCTACGAAGATTATCGATGACACCCCAAAAGGCAAACCTAAGATTAGTGGTTTGGGAATCTCTTTAAAACCACTCAATTCGGAATATGGTAAAGTTGCTCCTGGTTGGGGGACTACTCTCCCGATGGGATTCTTCATGGCTCTATTTGCAGTATTCCCAGTCACCATCCCGGAAATATATAACTCCTCCGTCTTACTGGATGGTATCCGATAAGTTGGTAAAAAAGACCGGATTGTTATTCCGAGCTCCCCAGCCCATCATAGCTGGGGAGCGGTAGGAAATCCCTCCCGCGGAGGGGTAGTTGAACCGCGTAACTCAAACTTCCAAGGATCTTGATAATACGGGTGTGTGACTCGTTACAGTCAATCTGGTTCAATAGATAGACGATCTATTTCCTATAGGGGAGGTATTATTATCTTGCTGGATAGCGGTCGGGTGATTAGCATCCAAAGCGCAAGGGTTAATATATTAATCAATAATGTCTGAACTATGATTAATTCGTATGAATCTACCACTCAGACTTCGCCACAGGATTGTCACCCAACGTCGAATAGAAGATCCAACCTCTTATTTATAAACCGAGGTAGCTATTAATCATATGTTTGATATAACACTTCCGTATTTGAGAATTGAGAATAACTACTCATACTTGATTGCGTCTCTGCTTCGAAACACTAACCGCTTCGTTCCACAAGATGTTAACGAGGAAGAATTA
>NW_028239522.1:0-38291 GCF_047967505.1 Dipteris shenzhenensis | reverse complement strand
TGGGAGACCGAAGAGACGAACCTGAACCATAAATGGAATACTGGAAAATGGATTAGATTGGGAGGGTGAAAGAGGTTTTCATTAACGGTGATACATGAAGTATCTCTTCCTAAGGGATGTAGAACCTGTTTTGCTCCTTCTCGTACCGGACCCATGCTGGTATACCGGAACCACTGGAGCCGTATGCTTCTAACGATGCTCGTACGGTTCCGGAGGAGGGGGGCGCGGAGACCTATCCTGATCAACCGTCTCTATCGAGAGAGGCTTCTTTTTTTGGGTCAGCAAGTGGATGACGAGATTGCAAATCAACCGATTGGTATCATGATGTACTTGAATGGGGAGGACGAAACCAAGGATACGTATTTGTATACAAACTTTCCCGGTGGGGCAGTATTATCAGGAATATCTGTTTATGATGCTACGCAATTTGTTGTACCGGATGCACATACCATTTGCATGGGATTAGCCGCTTCAATGGGATCTTCCATTTCAACCGGAGGAGAGATAACCAAACGTATAGCACTGCCTCACGCTTGGCGCCAATGATTTGTATGGGTCGAAACTATGCCTCCGCCCGATTGCGGTAATAATAGCATGGCACTTAAAACTTGGTGGAATTCTAGGTATGTGTGCAAGGACCGAAGTAGTGAAGCACCGAGATAGTGAAGTGAGTCAGGAAATTCTTCGGTAGGGATTCACCACCAGTAAGTGCATCTACTCTAGCGTCGCAGAAATCCTGGGGTGAGGGATGAATCCCTACAATTTATCCCGAATCGAAGGATCTTGATTCTATCTCCC
The DNA here is from genome assembly GCF_047967505.1 of Dipteris shenzhenensis. NCBI lineage: Eukaryota > Viridiplantae > Streptophyta > Polypodiopsida > Gleicheniales > Dipteridaceae > Dipteris > Dipteris shenzhenensis. The sequence goes on along the minus strand of NW_028239522.1, from coordinate 37,493 downwards.
GTAGAGAATATCCATATAAAACCTTGGGATTGCTGGAAGGGATGAAGCAACGGAACCACCATAGTACTTCTGGTAAGAAAGGGTGGTATATGTAATTTCTAAGAAGCTGGCTCTGGATAAGAGATAAGAACCCCACCCGATTTCTGGAATTGGGATTCTTCCACTTGCAAAATATTTGGTAGTCAGACACGGAGCCGTATGCAGAAGGAGCTGCCCGTACGGTTGTCTTCGGATTGAATTGCAACGATACTGAATCAGGGTTATGATTCATCAACCTGCGAGTTCCCATTATGATGGACAGGCGGGTGAATGTATTATGGAAGCAGAAGAAGTATCGAAACCTTGTGATTGTATTACTAGGGTTCATGTATAAAGAACCGGCAAACCTTTATGGATGATCTCCGAAGACATGGAAAGAGACGTTTTTACGTCAGCGAAAGAAGCCGAAAATCATGGTATTGTAGATCCCGTAGCATCAGAAAACTCTCCAGATTCAAGATTAATTTAGTAACTTCTACTGCTTGGTGGGGAATGTCCGGGACTCACGAGGAGTCTCCCGATATGAACAGGGGAGATCCCTACATTCCGGTACTTTAGGAATCGATACTATTTGGGTGTGGGTATTTACCAAATGTCATTCACGAATATTGATTTGCGGGGGGGGGGGGGGAGGAGCAACACCCAATTCCTCCCTCTCCCAGGTTTATGACTTGTGTGAATCACCGCTATCTCCACCACTTATTCCATCTCCCATATTTTCTATATGAGGTTGCCCGGGAGATAAGGATTCTACCAACTCAATGATTGAGGTGTCCTCCATGGTTAGGAATAGTCCGAACCCCAAAACCCTGCATCTTTTGGATATGCCAACCAATCAACAACTTATTAGGAACGCAAGACAACCAATGGAGATTGGAACAAAATCCCCTGCCCTTCGGGGGTGCCCCCAACGCAGAGGGGTATGTACCAGGGTGTATGTGCGACACGTTTGAATCGTAAACCAAATGATATTGGGGGGTCGGTGTCGCAGCAAGATCCCTTCACTGTAATTAGGCAAAGATCCGTCATCTATATCCTTTACTGAGAGACGAAAATTCATAGTTCTGATTGGTGCAAATCCAATCATCTTAGTGTGAGATGAGAAGCAACTTATCAGTGATACTAAAAAAATCACTAAGCGACGTGGGGATGAGGATATCGATTCCCATATCTCTGCTGGAATCCCTGCAATGGCGGTAGCTTTGCTTTGGGTCAACCATCCAGCCAACTACCGAAGTGAAATACCGTTACTATACAAATAAGTCTTTCTAGGATGAAACTCTTTACCTGATCTCTCAAGTCTTGAGTGGAGCCGGGGATTGGAAACTATACGACTTACCAACAGTAATTCCATTTCCCCCGTCATCGGGAAATCATAGGCTCCGGTGTATAGGAAGGACCCAACTGTCGAGGAAGATACTACGGAAACTTTGGAATCCATAACTCCCTCTGGTGCAACTTCTTTATCAAGAGGCATCTGATCTCGGGGATTTGTGGACGGGAAGGTTAAGGTAGCAAAAGCCATTGGAATCATTATTTTCTACGTCAGATAGGAAAGTCTCTTGCGGGAATTGTTCTTTCAAAAGAATTAAGTGACCAGATTCAGATTCTATTTCAACTATTTCTGATCCTACTAATCCGAATAATTCGGATATCAGGAGTGCGGGAATTGAGAGTTTTGGTGTGCCACCGCGACCGTGCATGCCACCAGATCTACACTTAGCAATTCCGTCTTCTTGCTAGAAGGATGCATCCAGACGGTTCCGATGATATGAGAGAGGTGGGATTCATTCGGGACTGAAGGGGGGGGGGGGGGGGTTGTATCACCAGTGTGACAGACAGAGTCCCCAAAGAATAATTTTGATATTTTGTGAGGGTAAACACTCAACGACTAGGGTAAAACGCGGATCTGTGGCTCGGAAACGTCGCAAAAGTATTCCTGAAATTACATCTGGATTTAGGGGAGCTCATTCAAAGCTATTTAGAACGGCGAATCAACAGGAAATGAAAGCATTGGCTTCTGCTTATCGAGATAGGAGTAATCGAAAGAGAGAAATTTGTCGCTTACGGATTGCCCGGATCAATGCAGCAGCACGAGGGAATGGAATTTCTCATAATAGGATGATTCACAATTTATATGAAAATCGAGTTTATCTGAATCGCAAAATACCTGCATAGATAGCTATCCTAGATACTCACTGTTTTTCCGAGATTGCACAACTACCAGTATACGAATCTACTGGTTGAAAATAAGAAACCTCTCCGGATATTGTCTCCCGGAGAGGCGGAACGGACGGTAGTAAACTACAAATATTCCACCCGGAGTATTGGTTCCGACTCCTATTCATTTCTCCATTTAGGGTTAATAGGATCGAGTAGTCGGTTGAATGCCAAATCTTTCAAACTAGAACTTAATTGTCTAGTCGCTAGCAATGCAAGGTCTAATTCTCGTTATTCGAGAACGGTGGCAAAGCTAAAATACGAGCTCTTTTGATTGCGACAGCTATTGAGTGCTGTTGTTTCGGGGTCAACCTACTCATTCATCTGGGTGAAATCCTTCCCTGTTCACTTACAAATCGACGGAGTAAACTTATATTTCTGTAGTCAATAATCTCGTCGGATCGGATGGATGGAGAACGTCTACGCGAAGACTGCTTAGATTTATTCGTGATACCTTTCATGACATTTCCGAAAACTATTGATTATTTTCCAGTTGATTAGAAACAGATCACTTATTTCTTCGACTCTTTGTGAATGGTATGTTTGTAGCAGCAGGGACAGTATCTCCTCGATTCCAATCAAGTAGGTGTATTGCGACGATTCTTACGCGTAGTATATCGAAAAATACCTAGAGATTTGTCGTCAGTCCCTTTTCGGGTGCAACTTGTGCATTCCAAAGCAATAGTTACTCTCGCATCTCTACTTTTAGCCATAGGATTCATTGAAATAAGTGAAGGAAATGGGGGAGGAGTGGATGGGAAGATACCGTCTCAGTAATAAATCATTAATAGAATTCCCGATTTATCGATTTCCAGTAATGAATGGATCGCTCACTGCTCCCCTCACGGAAATCGATCTATTTCTCCCACCTTACTTTTGTTTTGCTCAACCCCCGCCTCCCCCCGACTAGAGAAATGGAAATATCAAGGCATCTGGAAAGAATCGATTTATTTCTATTAGTAAACCGGCTAGCAGCCCAAACCATATCGTAGCCAACACGGGGGCCGTGGAAAGATAAATTTTTACATCTTGCATTGTGAATTCTCCTTCGTTTTTCAATCGACTAGGAAGATGATGTGTCTCTTCCAGTATTTTTACCACGACCAACCCCAGTAAGGGAATCGGATTCTTCCGGTCTGGGAATGATTCGGAGGCGACATCCTCTCGGGACATGGTTACTTCTTAAGTGGGTAGTCAAGTTCTGTGGCTATCAGTTATAATTACTTGGATCACGCGTCTCAATACCGAGAATGCCAGTCGGAGATCGAGACCAATAGGGATGTAGCGCAGTTTGGTAGCGCATTTGTTTTGGGTACAAAATGTCGCAGGTTCAAATCCTGTCATCCCTATTGTTCCCCGTACATCCCAAAATGATATTGGTGAGAAATTGGTGACAAGAGAAATCCATCTGGGTAGATTGTTTGTGTTATTCAACTGATTCCCCCACAAGAGACATTCCATTTATCTTCCTCTCTCCTGGTCGGTGAAAGAACCACTCCGATTAAGAGTCTGATTCTATTCCCGTGTCCGGATGTCCGCAGATTCTGATTAGAATGGAAACTGGCTTACGTGGGGAATGGAGCGCCCTTAGTTCAGTTCGGTAGAACGCAGGTCTCCAAAACCTGATGTCGTAGGTTCAAATCCTACAGGGCGTGTTTCTCCGACTCAAGTCGGTATCAGCTGGTTCGACCAATACCCACACATACTAAGAATTTGCATTTCCCGATCCCTCTGGATTACCAGAGAGATCTTAGGAATGGGAGAAGGATATGGCAAATGAGTCTCCGTCTTCTACCGAATATCTAGTTGGTCGCCACGTCGATATTGCAAATATGCAGTTACAAATAATCCAGCTAGAGTTATTGGGATCAAACCCAACACAATTCCGGATAGCAGTGCTTCAACCATTTGGGTTCACATACATTTAGTACAAATACTTACCGAAAAAGATTCAGGTATTAATTGGTAATAGATGATTGGTAAGTGCGGCGGATCAGTAAGTGCTAATGGGCACTCCTCGTTCCTTCTAAGCTGATACTCTTGTATCATATAAGCCGGATCTTATTCAATCCAACAAATAATACTGAAGTTGAGATTGGTGCGGACGATAGAAAAGCGAAGTGACTCGGTGGAGTAAGCATAGATTTAAGTACCAAATTGATTTAGCAGATAGGTTAGTAGAAAAATAATTGGTTACTCGGAACTATCGAAAGGGGATTCGAAGCTTGGTAGACATATGAGAGCAGTTTATCCGACGAGAAGATCGCGTTTCAGAAGCTGGGAATGGGATCGACAGTTCATCGAAATATCTCCAACCTCTGAATGAGTGGGAGGAATCGAATCTTCCCAGAAAGAGGAACAAGACAAGATTGGATATTAATATCTCAATTATATGTATCAGATACCCCTACATGACCAGGTTCCCCCGAGTTCTCGATGGAGAATCCTATAGTTCTAATGGCAGGATTTGATACGGAAGTCATTCGAAAGAAACTTAGACGTGGTGGGTTAACCACGCGCGTTGAGACTCACCGGAAGCATCGGAACCTCCAATTGAACAATCGGGGAAAAAAAAGAATCATATTCTTTCCATAGGTTCTCCTAAAACGCGGAGAAAATACTGATAGATTTGTATACTCGGGGGGGAGGGGGGGAATTACGGTTTCTCCGCTCGGTTTATTTACAACTCGTTTATTTATCCGGCGAAATAAGAGGAATATTGCTGCTTCGAGGGGGGGCTAGCTATACTAATCCAGTATGTTTCGGGTATACCCTCGGTATAATAATGACAACTTAACGGGGATCGCTCAGGTATACCGGTAGATTCTCCATCTACTGGTACTCACACCTCTCGGCAAGCAATCCTCCTTAATCCCGCAGGGATATACGGAGCTGAACATGTCTGGGAATACGGGAGAACGTCCTTCTGCTGACATTATTACTAGTATTCGATACTGGGTCATCCATAGCATTACTATACCTTCTCCGTCTATTGCAGGTTGGTTATTCGTCAGTACAGGTTTGGCTTACGACGTTTCTGGAAGTCCCCGCCCAAATGAATATTTTACGGAGAGCCGACAAGAAGTTCCTTTAGTAACTGGCCGCTTCGATTCGCTGGAACAAGCTGATGCATTTACTAGATCTCAGGAGGTACCAACGACTCCAGATAGAACTTATCCGATTTTCACCGTTAGGTGGCTAGCCGTCCACGGACTAGCTGTACCTACAGTTTTTTTTCCAGGCTCTATATCGGCAATGCAATTCATTCAGCGATAATCCCTATATAAGCTATAAATCCACGACGCAACCGAACCCGAATAAACAGAGTGTGGAATTGAATCGTACAAGCCTTTATCGGGGACTCTTATTGATCTTCGTACTTGCCGTCTCATTTTCCAACTACTTCTTCAATTAGAAACTGAAGAGATTTGATAACCCCAATTGGGAAAAACTAAGACCTGATTTATTTGTGACTGTTCGTGTCTCGAGTCGTGACTAAATAATGAAATCAAAAAGGGAGGGGGGTGGGACAAATGGCCAATACCACTGGAAGGATTCCTCTGTGGCTTATAGGTACCGTAGCTGGTATACTCGTGATAGGTCTACTGGGAATATTCTTTCATGGAGCCTATTCGGGATTGGGATCATCCCTCTGAGAATGAATAAGCATTGGGAAATTCTTCCTACTCGCAGGTGAAAAGATGTGCCGGATCCCGGGGGTTCATAGGTCCGGAAACGGGTCAACCCCCTCTTCCGGAGTCTGTTCTACTGCTCCGGGTGCGACAACCCCCCAGCTGTATATGCTACTCCGCCTCAGCAGAGTCAAATTCTGGTACCGTACTCGGGTGAGTAGGTTATTCGATCGATTCTCTCCCGAAGAATCGATCGCAATTGGATGAAGGGGCGGTAATTATTGCAATCATTTGATAAGTATGGGACAGATTCCTACCGGGATTGGGAGGGTGCATATGCTTTTGATAACAAACCAACCCACGAGTCACTCGTCTGATTCTTCGAGAGATCGAGGGATGGGGGGAATCATATCACATTAAATCTCTGGACTCGGGAGGAAGAAGGAAGGACTCGACCTGAGGTTTAAATCCAATTCCAGGTCGATTTCCTCATAGTAAATTGGGGGGAGTACACGGTGGCGGTGGCTCACCCGCCACCACCGATATCGGAATAGAAAAAATAGTTAGCAAAATTGGATATATTTTCTGATACCTGTCGGGGAGACTATTATTGAAAACTTGGTTTCATCACCGAATATGTTTTTGAAGAATTCCAGTTATTCTTACTGCTAACTGGACTCAACCGGCTCCAAATGATACCACAAGAGTTGTACTTATCGCTTCGTTTAGACGTATAGAAGAGGTAGAAATCCAGAATTTGTCTTTGACTCGTCGGATTTACAGTCAATTACCAACCCTTTCCGGATGGTTCACATCCGAAAAGTATGGACTCAGAAATTCATCTCCGCCAATTGGACTTTCTCGAACTGCTTCTTCTTTGACACTGGGAATATCTGGGCCAGAGTAACCGATGCAAGAAAAAGTAGAAGACCTTGAACACGTAATGGATCCTGAAGTACAATCTCTGCCTCTGCTTGACCGAATCCACCCACGTTAGGGTTATTGGTCGATGGTTAATCAGCTTTAATATATTCACCCTCCGAAACGATAAGTTCGGGACCGGGAGGTACAGTATCAACTACTTCACGACCCCCCGATGTCTCTTGGGTAGTGATTTCGTATCCACCCCCCCTCTCCCTACGTGTTATTCTAGTTATCCTTCCCGTCGCCGAAGCGTTGTAAACCGTATTATTGCTTTTACTTCCATCGGGATAGATCTGTCCCCTTCCCCTATTCCCTCCAACATATAGGGGGTATTTTAAAAAGTGTACCTCTTTATCAACGGCAGGATCCGGTGAGAGAATCGGAAATACGATTTCACTATATAGCTTACCCGGAACCGGACCTATTACTATCATGTTCTTTCTATCGGGGCGATAGCTCTGGAACGAAAGTTTACTTAATTTCTCCCTCGCTTCGGTTGGAAGACGATCAGAAGGAGCCAATTCAAACCCTTCGGGTGGGATCGGTACGGCGCCTACATTCAATCCTCCCTTTTTACCATTTGCAAGTACTTATTTTATCTACATATCATAAGGAATCTTAACAACTGCTTCGGACACAGTATTGGGAAGAACAGATTGCGGAACCTCAATATCCACGGGTTTCTTAGCCAAGTGACGATTAGCACATACAATACGTCCAGTTGCTTCTCGTGGATCCTCGTAATTCTATTGCGCAAAAATCGGATATGCATTTGATACGGATGGACGATTCATTCCATCCAGAGTGATCAACATTGGAAATGACAGGGTCAACCACTTCGCCATCCAGTCCTTACTACTTCTCTTTCGCATAGTTCGATTATTAGTATTAGGGTTTCTCACAAATAGATTGTTTCTTGACATCATAGGTAAAATATTACTCCCCTCTTTTGGAGTATTCTGATATCCCGACGATTGCGGGAATTGCAAATTTTTATCCTCCCACTACCCAATACCAGAAGAGGATAATAAAATCCAATTCCTACGAGAAGTGAGTCTACTCCGTTGGATGCAACTGGCAGATACTCGGTGGAGTGATTATCATTCATTCATTGTGTGATAAGTCGCTACGATTGAAGGAGATATACGACTCAAATGGCGAGGAATCCGATATTTGGAGACTGTGTCTGAAATAACCGGGAAGGTTGAGACGAAACAAGAGATTACATATTTGTTGTGAGCGAATCCCAGATGTTCCAGGAGAGAATCTACAACTATTTCCCAACCGTGGGGGGAGTGAAATCCAATACATAAATCCGTTAATGGTGGAGTAGAGAACGCTTTCGTCGTATCATTTAAGCTATAGAATAACTCCCGAATCCAGGAATTTGAAACTGCGAGTCTTTCTTTACCTACTACGAACAAGCAGATCGAGGTGGCAATGCTAATTACGTCGGTTACTAGGTGCGAGATTATCTGGGTGTTTCCCTCGTTACATATTACCACCAATTGAATAGTTTTGTCATACACATCTGTGCCGTAGTCTTGTAATTAGGTATATACAGAGCCTCTCATTGTTTCACCCAACCGGAGTAAGCCTTCTATCTCCTGAAGTCGTTTGAGAGCTACCTCTTCCCGGAAAGAATTAATAAATATTTGTGACTGGAAGGTATTCCACCAATTTCTGATCCGAGGTTCTAGAAACCAATTCTTCAAGACAATTGGAATCGCGGAAGGGAGAAGTAATAGACATCCGATATATTGAATAGGAGCTACTGCTTGATATTTAGCCAATTCAGAATCGTTAAGTACTAATGAACTCGATTGACCCGTCAACTCTGTGTTGAACCTTGATGAAGTACGAGTTATGGACCGTGGCATCAGACTTATAGACTCATAAGCCGTTGTACTACTGGGGGAATCCACTGATTTGCGGACAGAAAATTTATCATTTGAGTTATCATTTATTTGGAGTGACGGAGAAGTTGTGGGACGGTGCCGTGTCCAGGAATCAGGATCATTTGGAGTTGCTTCGATCCGAGCCAATTTCCTATTCATTTGTTCCGTCTTACTCGATTCTCTTGACACATATTTACCCGCAGGAGCCAAAGGATTATCCCCTGGTGGATTTTGCGATAAATCACCAATTATGTTTGGTTTCCTCCCCACCCTGCAGGGATCTAGACGAACCAGTGGAGGCGCTGATTGAAGAGGCAGAGCAACTGGGGGGTGAGATGGAGATGCATCACGGGACCTTTCCTCTGTCGATATTTCTTTCCCACGGGAGGTAGGAGGATAATTCCCGATCAGGAGCAACTGGCGTTGCTTCCTCCTGATAAAGAACTTAAGACTATTCCGAATCTTCGATACAGATATGCTGATCCTACATTCTAAAAGACTCCGATATATAGTAGATAGAGATTTACTAGGTTCTGCATCCGTATGAGCTACCGCAGCCTGTGACGAATCTTCCGTAGATGATATTGTTTCTAGATAATAGGAAGAGTCTTCTCTTACGGATTGTAGTCGCTTACTAGCTTCGTAAGCTCTATCCGGGGAGCGACGTGGGGTATTGTAGAACCACCGGAGGAGTCTCCAACAGTATGATTTCATATATTATTTATATGGTGAGGAGGGGAATTCACGAAGTAAATTACTAAGTGGATGAATCCCCGTAATCGAATCCTCTTTTCTAATTCCCTTCTCTAATCGTCACTATACCATCCTAATTTCCTTCCCTCATCTCATTCGCTTCTTCTAGGAACCTCCGGATCGGTCGAAATATTAGAATCCCTCGATTGATACACGTGAAAAACGAGCAAGTTCAGCAGCTTTTTCTTCTGTTTCTCCCGACGCCGAATCCTCACCAATCCGGGTTAGGGGAATGTCTTGCCGACCCCTCATCTTCAAGTAAAGGACTCGACGAGGATAGAAACCTCCTCGAATTTCCAATTTAACTGCTTGTATATCTCTCATTGCAAATTGGATACAAATACGACGGTTTCCCCCGGGGAAACCCCAGCGAGAAATGGGGAAGATTCCTTCTCATTTATCAAATGAATTGTAGCCGCTACCCACATCCCGAAATATCGTACGCCACGGATAAAATCCAGGGAAGAGACCCGCGATACCATAGAAACACATCACAATACCTTGTGGAATGAAAACAATCTGTCCAGATGGAAGTGTGGGGATTAAATCTTCACCAATATAACTAGAGATTCCAACCGCCGGAAAACCCATTGCGCCACGAACCGGGATACGGGCCCAACACAAATTACTGAATCTACGAGAACCTCTTGGAGAATCTACTCGAAACCATTCGGATTGACGATTCATTAATACTCCCTCCAGAAATTGCCTTGTTGGAATGAATCAGCCGCTTATATTGTTATTGGTCCCACCTCTACCCTACCCCCCCCCCCCCTCCCCGAATAGATGCAGATACAGATACAGCCGATGCTTCGACATCACTTCATTTTGAAAAGGATTCTTGGAAGGGATTCTGTTTCCGAGAAGTTTAGAACATTTTCCACTGTTTTGGTGCGTAGGTGGGGGTCGCTAAGATCTATATGTCTTAGCAACGATGGAACGATCCACGTCTCACTTATCCATAAGGGGAAAGTGAGATATAGATTGAGATGACGTTAAAGATTCCCAAGTGCTAAAACAAGTGCTCAAATAAAATAACCGCCGGTGAAGCTATGTGGAAAGAATATATCCGACCGAATCAAAAGCAAGAGTAGTAGTCGTAATTGATCGATCCTATGGAACAATTTCCGTGAGATAGTGTACAGAACAAGAAATTGTAGAATTTCGTCCCGTTCTATATAAATAAACAGAGATATCATTGTAATTGCCGGAAAGACCGAACCTACTAGGGGTACAGAAATGGAAGGTAAATAGGACGCTGTCGTAATGGAATCACCTCAAGTAAGAAAGATATGACACAGATAGATGTATCTATAATGACATTATATTGTTATTTTTATCTTTTATCCCCCAATGTCTAATAATAGTCTCCTTATCTCACGTAGAAAGGAAGTTTTTATACATTCGATATATCGAGACAGTTACTCGGAAATTGCTACGAAATCCATATTGTTTCCGGTAAGGTATCTGATTCCAGCTCCGATCAACTGACTCAATGAATCTGCAGACATCCGCGGTGTCTACTTCGTCGAATCAGGCGCACAGCAGAGTCCGAAATTATACCGATGGTTAATCTCGATTTCTTACTGAGGTATAATTGCATTGTGGCATAATTTGCATGGCGTGATATCAGAGAAGGATAGAAAAGTATTGTTACGACGGTTCGCTGAATAAATTCCTCTCATTGGAGAGGTAGAGAGATTAGTAGGACAACCCCGAATTGATAATTCCTAACTTGATTAATGAGAAGGAGGGAGAGTGATAGAAACGGGGGTTTAACCGAATGGGGGGAAAGGAGGTTCAATTCCTTTTACAAGGAGCTGAAGAATAAAGCTCAGATATCTCACTCGGAACACCTTTTAGAGGATTACGTGGAACAATTGAATCGGGTGATCCATGATCAAATAAAGATTCAGCTACTTGAAAGCCATCGGGTATCTTCTGACGCAGTGTTTGTTCAATCACCCTTTTCCCAGCAAATGCTATGTATGCTTTGGACTCAGCAATAATTACGTCCCCTAACGTACCAGAACTAGCAGTAACACCACCCGTAGTTGGATAGGTAGGAACCGATATATATAATAATCCCTTCTGAACCTGATGTATTTGTGGGACGGGAGGAATCTTAGCCATCTGCATCAGACTCAACGTCCCTTCTTGCGTACGTGCTCCGCCGGAAGCACAGATAATAACTAGTGGAAGGGATTGATCCGTGGCACATTCGATTGAGCGGGTAATCTTTTCACCTACCACAGAACCCATACTTCCCCCCGTGGATTGAAAGTCCGTAACACCAAGCGCAATAGGTGTCCCGTTTAGACATCCCACCCCTGTCTGAACAGCATCAGTTAAACCCGTTCGTTTCTGGGAGTTGATGATGCGACTTCCATGAGAATCCCCGTCAGAGAAACCTGGAACATCTTATGCAGTCATGTCTTCATCCATGGGAATCCAAGTGTCACGATCGATCGGAAGTTCGATTCTTTCTGTACTAGTCATTGGGGGGTGATAGCCGCACTCCTCACAAATATTTTTATTTTGTTTTGGGAATCTCACGTAAAGCATGTTACCGCAGTTGTCACACCGAGTCCACAACCCCCTGTCGGTATCAATGCTTATGTCTCTATTCCTTCCTCTCTCACTCAAAACGTAACCCTTTGTGGCTTTTTCGAGGAAAGCCCCGATCAATCCACCAAATTCGCGTTTATCTTCGAACCGATTTCTCACAGACATAGGAATTTCCTCATTCATTTCTTTCCTTCGCTTCGGAGGTAAAAACAGTCGATTCTATTAGATTTCATTTCATCAATGAGATAGACACAGAGATGGAGAAATCATTTCTGAACTATCAGGATCAGCGTCTGTTCGGAATAGGCGTCGAATCGAGACTGACTCCGAATCCGATAACTAATTGGCAATTGACTGATCATCTATTTGATCAATCATATGTTAGAACCCCACAAATAATTATCCAATAACACTTCGTGGAAATAGTTGTGTCGTGTACTGAGAGGCACTGAATCATTTCCTTACTACTCGAGTCTCTGCAGCTCGTATTCCACCTCTCCTATGCAAATTGGGGGGGATTCGAACCCCCGTCCCCATGGATCGGAACCATGTGCTCTCATCCGCTGAGCTACCAACTCCGATCCGTGGCATATCGGGAGTATGGAGGGGAATGTTCCTTCTCCCTATACTCCCTGTTCGCCCCACGAATCCTACCGAATGAATGAGATTCCCGAATAGTTACGGAAATTACAATGTATCAATTGTGTCGAATTCAAATTTGATCTGTTTCCATACCTCGCAAGCAGCAGCCAATTCGGGACTCCACTTACTAGCTTCGCGGATAATCTCGTTACCTTCACGAGCAAGATCACGTCCCTCATTACGAGCTTGTACACAAGCCTCCAATGCAACTCGATTAGCTACGGCGCCTGGTGCGTTTCCCCAGGGGTGTCCCAAGGTTCCTCCGCCGAACTGTGAGACAGAATCATCTCCGAAGATTTCAGTTAGAGCGGGCATATGCCAGACATGGATACCTCCCGAGGCTACGGGAAATACACCTGGCATGGATACCCAATCCTGAGTGAAATATATACCACGGCTTCGGTCTTTCTCGATATAATCGTCGCGTAGCAAATCGACGAAACCCAGTGTGACTTCTCGTTCTCCCTCCAGTTTACCCACTACGGTCCCGGCGTGGATATGATCCCCGCCGGACATACGCAATGCTTTGGCTAGGACACGAAAATGGATACCGTGATTTCTCTGTCTATCGATAACAGCATGCATCGCGCGGTGGATATGAAGCAGTAGCCCATTATCTCGACAATAAAAGGCCAAGCTAGTATTTGCAGTGAAGCCTCCCGTCAAATAATCATGCATGACGATGGGTGCTCCCGATTCTCTAGCAAAGACTGCTCTTTTCATCATTTCCTCACACGTACCCGCAGTGGCATTTAGATAATGTCCTTTTATTTCGCCCGTTTCGGCCTGAGCCTTGAAAAGAGCTTCTGCCACAAACAGGAACCGGTCCCTCCAACGCATGAATGGTTGAGAATTTACGTTCTCATCATCCTTCGTAAAATCAAGTCCGCCACGGAGACATTCGTAAACAGCCCTGCCATAGTTTTTAGCAGATAAGCCCAATTTTGGCTTGATTGTACATCCCAGCAAGGGACGACCATATTTGTTCAGTTTATCCCTTTCGACTTGGATACCGTGAGGCGGCCCAATGAAAGTCTTGGAATAAGCAGGAGGAATTCTCAGATCCTCCAAACGTAGAGCTCGTGGGGCTTTAAATCCAAATACGTTACCTACAATGGAAGTGAACATATTGGTGACGGAACCCTCTTCAAATAGATCCAAAGGATAAGCTACATATGCGATATATTGATTCTCTTCCCCAGCAACGGGTTCGATGTCGTAGCATCGACCCTTGTAACGATCGAGACTAGTCAGTCCATCCGTCCACACAGTGGTCCACGTACCTGTGGAAGATTCTGCAGCTACTGCAGCTCCAGCTTCCTCAGGCGGTACCCCGGGTTGCGGAGTCATCCGGAAGGCTGCCAAGATGTCAGTATCTTTGGTCTCATAATCGGGAGTATAGTAAGTTAGTCGATAATCTTTAACACCAGCTTTGAACCCAATACCTGTTTTAGTCTCTGTTTGTGGTGACATGAGTCCCTCCTTACAATTCAATTAGTAAATCCTGCAAGGATGAGATCTGCTCGACATAGATGGAAGAATTCAACGTGAAGCGTGGAATAGGTCCTGATAGATTCGACTCGAGACGTTTGTCGAAACTCTACCTCAAGCATGGGACATTAGTATTTTATAATACGTCCCACATGTAATGCAACTGACTCTGGTTGTTTCGCACGGAAATTGCTTGAAGAATTAGATCGTAATACATCTCGATACATTGACTCGGGAATCTTTTCGTGGTTAGACTGGTCAGTAGAAGCAAAAAAGGGGATTGAATTCGATATCTGGTTCGCTTTGCGAATAGACGGGGGAAAAAAGGGGATTCGACGAATGAGATGTAGCAATCACATCTAACTAGATGGACCAACTCGTGGGTATCGCGCTCTTTTGCCTCCGACCCATATGTGGAGAGGAGGAAATCAAATCCTACAGTACCTGTCACCCATCTGGATGGATCGGAATCGACTTCCGAGGAAGCAAATGATATGTTTGAAAAAGGGGGAGAAGGGTGTGGAACTAGTAACTCCCCACCATCAACCAATTAGCAATGAAATGCCAGATGGTTCTGCCAATTCGACAATCAAATGAAGATAATACACCAAAACAGTTACGAAAACCAGTTCTTCTGCTTTTGGAATTTCTAAATCAGTGGAGAGAAATGTGGGATATATTACCCAGATCATTGGACCAGTATCGGATGTGTCTTTCCCTCCAGGTAAAATGCCCAATATCTACAACTCTTCGATGGTTAAGGGGAAAAACCCGGCGGGTCAAGAGATTAATGTTACTCGTGAGGTGCAACAATTACCGGGTAATAATGAAGTCAGAGCCGTAGCTATGAGTGCTACAGATGGTCTGATGAGAGGTATGGGCGTCGTCGATACAGGAGCTCCTCTCAGTGTTCCTGTTGGTGAAATTACTCCTGGTTGAATCTCTAATGTCCCTGGTGAACCCGTCGATGACTTGGGTCCCGTAGATATTGGTACGACGTCCCCCATTCATAGATCCGCTCCGGCATTTACGCAGTTGGATACTAAATTATCTATATTTGAGACGGGGATTAAAGTCGCGGATCTTTTGGCTCCCTATCGTCGAGGAGGAAAGATTGGATCATTTGGAGGAGCTGGAGTGGGAAAAACGGTTCCTATCACGGAATCAATTAACAACATCGCCAAGGCTCACGGAGGTGTATCTGTATTTGGTGGGGTGGGGGAACGCACCCGTGAGGGTAATGATCTTTACATGGAAACGAAGGAATCGAAAGTTATTAATGAACAAGATATATCAGAATCGAAGGTGGCTCCAGTTCATGGTCAGATGAATGAACCACCAGGAGCTCGTATGAGAGTTGGTTCAACTGCTCTGACAATGGCTGAATATTTCCGAGATGTGAACAAGCAAGATGTCCTTTTATCTATCGACAACATATTTCGTTTTGTCCAAGCAGGATCAGAAGTTTCTGCTTTATTGGGTAGAATGCCTTCCGCCGTGGGTCATCAACCAACTCTTAGTACAGAAACGGGATCCCCACAAGAGAGAATTACTTCTACCAAGGAAGGATCGATAACTTCTATTCAAGCTGTTTATGTACCTGCAGATGATTCGACTGACCCAGCTCCTGCTACAACATTTGCACACCCAGATGCTACCACTGTGCTTTCGAGAGGACTAGCAGCTAAAGGTATTTATCCGGCTGTAGATCCCTTGGATTCGACTTCAACCATGTTACAACCCTGGATTGTGGGTGAAGAGCATTACGAAACCGCACAAGGGGTTAAACAGACTTTACAGCGTTATAAGGAATTGCAAGATATTATAGCTATTCCCGGACTGGATGAATCGTCAGAAGAGGACCGTCTAACGGTAGCTCGGGCTCGGAAGATAGAACGTTTCTTATCACAACCCTTCCTCGTAGCAGAAGTATTTACTGGTTCGCCAGGGAAATATGTTAGTTTAACAGAAACCACTAAGGGATTTCAAATGATTCTTCCTGGAGAATTGGATAATCTCCCTGAACAAGCTTTTCATCTGGTTGGCAACATCGATGAAGCCACCACGAAGGCTGCAACCTTACAAGTGGAGGGTCAATGAAAGGGATGGTACTGAATCTTCGTGTAATGGCTCCTAATCGAACTGTTTGGAATTCTGAGGTTCGAGAAATCGTCCCATCTACGAGTAGTGGCCAGATTGGTGTATTGCCCAATCACGCTCCACTTCTTACAGCTTTGGATATGGGAGTCCCGAAGGTACGTCACGATGGACAGTGGTCCGCAATGGCGTTGATGGGTGGTTTCGCCATGGTAGACAGTAATCAGGTAACAACATCAGTCAACGAAGCAGAACGAGCTACCGAAATTGATCCTGAGGAGGCTCGGGAAGCTCTTCAGACAGCTCAAGCTGACGCAGCTCAAGCCGAAGGCAGAAGGAAAGCTATTGAAGCTAATCTAGCATTTAAAAGAGCTAAGGCGAGATTAGAGGCTTCAAATACTACTCAATCATTCCCACTTTTAGTTGCGCCTGTGAGAAACGACGGGAAAAGCATGATGGGACACACAATGATTTGTTAGTCCCGTAATACTTCGTATCCATCCCAAATATTTGTAGAACTTATTAGGTATCATTTCAAGTATTGTGGTACCTAATGAGTTTTACCTACTATTGGATTCGAACCAATGACTCTCGCCGTATGAAAGCGACACTCCAACCACTGAGTTAAGTAGGCTTCTATTGCTTGTAGTACTCTATTATACCGACCCAGGGAGAGAATTTCAAACAATTAGAACATCAATAAATATTTGATTTTAACGGCAAAAGATGAGTCTCGCCTCCTTCTCGGTTGGTTACCAGCTTGACAGGGATCATCCGATGCATTATACTAATGTAGCCACAGGGCTATAGCTCAACGGTAGAGCACCTCGTTTACACGTGCGCCGATGCTTCTCGGGAAGGGTTCGTCGCTATTCAACCGATCTACGCGGAATATACCGCGTAAGTTACTTATGTCTTACCCTATTGGGAGATGTGGAAGAACAGTAGCATGACGAAGAATCGATCGGAAAAAGGATCGATTTCGGTGGGTTGATATGGTCAGTAGATGATACGTCTAATGCTAAGGGTGGTGGGGGCAATGCGAGGACCTCAACAAGATCTCTTCTTCGTCCTACGAACCTTGAGGTGTATGAGGGTATCGTATCTCCTTCCTAGGCGATCGAGACACTTAGAATTAAGTGGATTTGTGTCTACGGGATGCAAACCTGTGTCAACACTAAGAATCTTCTCGAGAGACTTCGGGATTGCTTCGGAGGGAACGAGTTCTTCGAGCACACGGAACCATTTCTTTGTTATTTATAATGAAGCAAAGGATGGTGCATCAACAATGGCTTCTTCCTCCCATCCGGTGGAAGACTAGTTGATGAGGGAGCCCAATGCCACGAAAGAAGCATGTTGGGTTCGTGAAGCAGTTCAAGAATTTATATATTCCGATCTGCATTACCGAGAATGTTTACGGTTCGAATCCGTATAGCCCTAATCTTTAATGATAAGCCGGTCTCGCCCATCGCAGCGGAACTAATTGAGAATTACCCAGATTCAACGCGACTCGCATGAACTATATAGATCGTAGGGTCACTACTTCCGTTTCGATCAGGGGATAGGGATGAAGATCAGGAAGGAGAAGGAATTATTCATTAATAAGTTCCTCAATGATGGTCAATCGGAGAAAATTCAGATAAGAATCTAAATTGACGGATTGCTTTCCATAATAGATAATCCGTATAAATCAATCTTATGCATCGATTCGGTAGGGAGGTACATACCATACCCCACTACCTACTTAGTAGAATATAGTCCCCATCCGGTTCTTCCGGCAATTTGACTCATCTCACGGATTCCAGCCAAGAGCTCATTTCCGGATGGGGAGTCCCGTTTCTAATAATCTTCTCGCAAGTCCATTTGGTATCCAGCATCTTCCGAGGACTGGATCGGAGGGACGATTGGCTCATCACTGGGGGGGTGTACATCCCGATTCCATTCTGGGATGAGATGTCCGTGAGCCACGTCTGGCATCTCATCCCCGATCGAACGATCGAGGAGTCAGCAACCCCCCCCCCCTTCACTTATCATAAAGATGTTACACCCACACGGTGGGGTGAGAAGATAAATACCGAAGCAGGAGGAGTATGTAAATGTTTTTGCTTCCTAAACACGATTCCTTCCGGATCCTCCTACTAGTATCCATCCTTATTCCCTATACAGCCTTTTCGGTTTCCAGATCCGTCGCACCCATCCGCGAGGGGCCTGAAAAACTAACAAGCTATGAATCAGGTATGGAACCAAAGGGAGGGGCTTGGATCCAATTCCAGATCCGTTATTATATGTTTGCCCCGGTATTCGTTATTCCCGACGTCGAGACGGTCTCTCCCTATCCCCGGGCTATGAGTTTCAGGGAATTGGGTCTATTTGCTTTTACTGAAGTGTCTATCCCCATATCCATATTAATTGTCGGTTCGATTTATGCATGGTGAAAAGGAGCATTGGAATGGTCCTAATTTCTAACTATTCGGGTAAGAGGAACGGAGTCGACTCCCGTGGGGGGAATCCACTAATTAACTCCGTGGAGTCCTTCTCCCCCGATCAAGACACATCAAACTCGATTATTTTGACTAACTTGAATGATCTCTCCAATTGGTCTCGACTTTCCAGTTTGTGGCCACTCCTTTACGGTACTAGCTGCTGCTCCATTGAATTCGCCTCATTAATTGGTTCACGCTTCGACTTCGACCGGTACGGTCTAGTACCAAGATCCAGCCCCAGACAAGCTGATCCCATAATAACGGCGGGTACTATCACCATGAAGATGGCTCCGTCTCTAGTGAGACTCTATGAACAAATGCCCGAACCAAAGTATGTAATTGCTATGGGGGCATGTACCATTACGGGAGGCATGTTTAGTACGGATTCTTACAGCACCGTTCGCGGAGTGGATAAATTGATTCCTGTGGACATTTATTTGCCGGGTCGTCCGCCCAAGCCCGAAGCTATTATTGATGCTGTGACAAAACCCCGCAAAAGAATTGCTCAGGAAAACTATAGGGATCGAACTTCTTGTCGAACCCGGAAGAGATATTTTAGTCTGAATCACCGACTTTTTTTCGTACCCAATACCTATACCGGTGAATACAATCAACGAATCGCAAATCAGTCTTCGAAATCCCTATCAAATATCCTCTCGAAGGGATTGAGTGGATTCGAAAGTATGCATGAAGAATCCGTATCAGAGGCGGGCGGGTGAAGATATTCCACAGAGATATAGAACGTTAGCTAATATGAGTATTATCAATAACAACGGCGATTCCAACATCGAGATGCGGGGTCGATTACCCGCTTGGTCGACTAGACATAGTTTAGCCCACAGACCTTTAGGTTCTGATTACCGGGGTGTCGAGATCCCACAGGTCAAAGCAGGGGATTGGCCTTCTATAGCTGTTGCTTCATATGCGTGCGGTTTCAATTATCCCCGTTCCCAATGTGCCTATGATGCAGCACCAGGAGGATCCCTAGCTAGTGTGTATCATCTGACGGAGGTGCGAGACGATGCAGATCAACCTGAAGAAGTATGTACAAAAGTCTTCGTTCCGAGAAAAGACCCCAGGATTCCATCCGTTTGTTGGGTTTGGAAAAGTTCCAATTTCCAGGAACGGGAATCCTATGATATGTTAGGAATCACTTATGAGAGTCATCCGCACCTACAACGTATCTTAATGCCTGGGAGCCGGCTGGGATGGCCTTTACGTAAGGATTATGTCGTACCCGACTTTTATGAGCTACAGGATGCTTATCGAATTGGGACGGAGGCAAAATTGAAAGCCATCCTCCCACTAGCCAATTCTGTATCATTCTATTTAATCTTGTGCGGCAGGTGAGGCTGGTCTACCTTATTTGAGACACTTGTTTCTCGTACGATCAATCGCATCCACGTATCTGCATCGAAATCCGCACCTACATATGCACGTTCAAGCGTATGTAGGTGTGGGTATAGATACATACCCCGACCAGTAGACCAATAAGCAATCCATATTTTTTTTTTGGATTCTCCTATTTCCAAGTGCGGTTTTCGCCCGCAGCCATCAGATCAAATTATTTCCCATCGGTATGCCAGGAACCAGACTTGAACTGGTGACACGAGGATTTTCAGTCCTCTGCTCTACCTACTGAGCTATCCCGGCCAGTGATTCCGCGATAATCCCAAACAAATATCCCAGCGTGGATTGATTCTTTCCCTTACCTATCCGTCCAATCGAAGTAACTATCCTCACGAATCCATTTTTTTTTTTATACCTTGCAGGCGAACCATTCAGACAATCCATTGGATTTGCCGAATGGTTCAGTCGCAAACCACTCAAAAATATTCTCGAGCTGGGGACGAGACATCAATCCGATTCGATTGAGCTATGAATCGGGAGCATGGATCCCCTCTCGTTTAGGTGGAGGAAATCAATACGTATTCGGGAGATGTATCTCGATACCCTTCGTCCGCTTGATGGGTCGAAGAATCCCATCCACCAGAATAGACGGGGAGGGATTTCTCTGTTTCATGGGGTAGATGCTTCCCACAACTCCTACGCAATTTGGATAATATGTTTCATCCCGTTCTACTGGGGATGTAGGGACTCGAACCCTCACGGTCCTACAAAGACCAACGGATTTTCTTTCTACCACAATTTGCATTGCTGTTTCCATCAACGGCGTAGAGTTGGACTCCATCTCTATCCGCGAAGGTCTGTTACTAATGGTTATTCATCGAACCATATTCATCCGAATACGGAGTATACATACACAAAGAGGAAATCAGGAGAAGATGGGATTCGGGGATAATCGAGTAGATCCCACCAATACCCGAGATTCTCGAGATTTTGATACAATCCTCGGTGCGGATGTTGAGTATGCACTGGGAGAGGATCCTCGCCGCTTATAGGATCATTCTAGATTGAATCATCCATGGAAAGAGAACATCTATCCGCTTAATGAATAATAGAAATTAATAGATCGTTCGTCGGAATAGCTTCCGTCGAGTCTCTGCACCTATCTCATCATCCGAATCCTGCTTCTGAAATGAGATTTGGCTCAGGATCGCCTACTAAATAATCCTAGGTTTCCCTGAATTTGAAAGCTATCACTCGGTGTGTTTCCATACCTAGGCTCAATCCAATCGAGTCCGCAGCGTCTACCATTCCGCCATACCCCCCCCCCCCTTGAGTCCCAAACCGAAGCAATGGATCTGCAATTGCATCAAATCCTTTTGCATGCCATCCGAGTTTGCATGTTCCATGCCATTTGTTCCAGAGATATTTCACGAGTCTCTTGATTCCGGTCAAGCGGAAATTATATACCCCGTCCCGATTCCCGAATTCTCAACCTCTTCCCTTTTCTGTTTCTATTCCCAATTTCCTCCAGAAAGGGACTCCACCGATCCCAGAGAATATATATCTGCGAGACCATACCCTGCTTCTCCGTATTCGCGTACCCATAAGAATTATACACGGGTGGGGTAATTAAATCAATACGATACGGTAGGAGATGGAATTATCGACTCATCTAACCCATCTCTGTGGTTGAATAACCCTTGCGGCTGACTGCGCCGTGGGCGCAACCACCATTGTCGCTTTAGGAGGGTTCTATTCCATCCCATGGGGTTCAAAAGAACCAGGAAAGCTTGGTTTGGATTCGGAAGTACCACATTCACAAGGCAGAGGTTATCGGTTCGATTCCGGCAGAATATTGCCCAGTATCAGTCGATGCACCAATACCGTGTCTCCCTTCGGCTTTGTCCCCCGCGTCGAAGCCTCCATTTCCAATAGAGTCGATGGGAATTCGAGTATTTGTTCGTCTACATTCATATGTTATGATTATTACAAATACCAAATGTTCAACAAAATTGGGTGACACTTATAAATAGTACCAGTACTTCGATTACGGAGAGGTCCATTCCGGGTCTTACCATGCTTACAAAGAAGGAGTTTTTATGTCTCGTTATCGAGGACCCCGTCTGAAAATAATACGTCGTCTCAAGGATCTACCCGGGCTTACAAATAAAACATCAAATCCGAGAGAAGCACGAATTGCTATTGATTAATCTGCTTCGAGAAAGGTATCTCAATTTTGCGTGCGTCTGGAAGCCAAACAGAGATTACGTTTCAATTATGGATCAACGGAACGACAATTGCCTAGATACGTTCGTATTGCTAGAAGAGCCAAGGGTTCAACAGGTCAAGTACCATTACAGCTACTCGAAAATGCGTCCAGATAATATTGTTTCTCGTCCAGGTATGGCTCCTACTATTCCTGCAGCTAGGCAATTAGTTAATCATAGACACATTCTAGTGAACGATCGTATAGTCGATATACCGAGTTACCGTCGCAAACCAAAAGATACTATTATTGTGAGAAATCGACCGGGTTCTCGCAATGGACCAAATAGAGAGATGGAATTTTCTCGGGGAGACAAAATACCTGATCATTCAACTTTTTCCTCGTCGGGAGACAGTAGACCCACAGGATTAGTGAATGGAATCGCAAATCGGGAGTCCACTGGGTTGGATATAAATGAATTGCTCGTCGTTGAGTATTACTCCCGCAAAGCCTAACCCCAAGTAATTATCTAATAGTCTGGGATTCCTCATTCTGAAATTCGGATACCCCCCCCCCCGGGGGGGGGGATTCTTGGAATTATTATTTGAAATCGGGAGTACTAACTGGAAGCATTCAAAGGATTAGCAATTCTTTGGGGTGCCGGAACAGAGTCAATGACGGAATGCAAAGGGGAAAGGGGGGGATTCGAACCCCCGGTAAACAAGAGTCTACATAGCATTTCCAATGCTACACCTTAAACCACTCAGTCACCTTTCCTGCAACTTTGTACTATTTACACATCTTACCAATCTAAGAAACCGGATAGCAACTCAATCCTCGATGATAGACGGGAAAAAGTGATTCCTGGAAGTGAGTGCAAGCCTCATCAGTTATTAAGAAATGAGATTAATTCCCGGAATTGAGGTAGGGGAGGTGACCCCATCCCTGGGATAGATTTTTAGTTGTTCCGAGTCGATTTCATAATGAGAGATTTTCAATTAGGTGATGCAGATCCCATCAAAAGCAATCACTCCATTAGTAATTATTCATGGATGCTGCGAGACTATATACCCCCATTCACACACGACTCTCATTCGGTGCGGAATTAGTTACTCCACCCTCCCAGTCGATTGAGGGGGAGGGACATAGATACCAGACGGATGCACCTCTTCCCCTTGTATTGCAAAAGAGATCTGTTCTTCCGGCATCCTGATTAACTCAATAATAAGTGGAACGAAGAGGAATTCCAATTACGCCTAGATCCCAGAGAAATGACAATTCTATTGATAGAACTCCCACGATTCTGGCGGATATCTTGTTACAAATCATACCGACTACTGATAGGGAGAAGAGAGCTTTTACTTATTATAGAGATGGTGCGATTTGGGGAGGGAAAATCGATTAACCTTAATTCCTAATTAATTGGGGGATTCAAATTCCGATAGACCCGCGTTTGGTGAAGGTATGTTTCGAACGGGAAACAAGTCCTTCTGTCGTGTATCCTCGATTGATGCAGCCTCAAATGCTCCAGTTTCGATCTCCGGCGAATCGTAGTAGTAAGCAAAAGGTGAAACCTACGGACCGACCTATTTGTAGGACTCCGTGGGTAGGCATAGGGGAGAGGCACTACGTGGAGGAATCGACAACGCAAAAGCTTCGTTACGGTTGGGTTCAGCCGCGCGTCGTGTTTCTATGACGAATACCAATAATGATTGGGACAACGAACATCCATCCCGTTCGTATTTTGGATACCCCTAGAATCATCGGAGATTGTCGAAGTAGCTGATCCCCATGAAACTCGAAGCGTTGGGAACAGAGAAATTGTCATTAGTCTCTTGGTGTCGACGTGTCGGAGTGGCACAACCATGTTAACAAGAGATTTTTGGCAGAAGGGATGGCTAGTCCAGTAGTTTCACAGACACTAGCCCCCGTTCATCCATAGGTTTAGAGTAGGAATTGCTAGACTATTCCAAATAATAGTCTCTCTCCATGCATCATGCAGGAGGAGCCGTATGAGGTGAGAATCTCAAGTACGGTTTTGAAGCGGAGCTCATTCACGCTGAGTGAGCGACCCTGACGAATGTCGGCCCAATCCGAAGGAGAATATGCAGAAGCTTCATAAAATTACTACAAAGCTATGCGTTTGGAGATTGATCCTCATGATCGGAGTTACATACCCCATAATATAGGTTTGATTCATACTAGCAATGGAGAACATGCAAAGGCTTTGGAATACTATTTTCAAGCATTGGAACGGAATCCTTTTCCACCACAGGCTCTTAATAATATGGCTGTGATCCGTCATTACGTGCGATTACCCATACTATAGGATCCCTTGATTCGAAACCACTCGATGTAGGAGGCTTTCCACAAGCATACTCCCATAAGGAGTTCTCCTGAGCTGTGGAATTTGGTGTCCCCCGTAGTAACTCAGGTCCGGGGGAAGAACGGAAGCCTGTGAATCCCATGGATAATCGGGTGAATTGAGGGAGAAAGCACCGCAAAGATTCGTCATCGAAAATCTGGGTCGATACGATGAGATTTGCTCACTCGGGGGGTTCTACAATCGATTCCTGTAATAGAATCGATTTGGAAAGGAATATCGAGCTATGGTGTAGTATCAAATCCCAAAGGAAACATTTCAGCGGATCTATTTTTAGAAGTAGGGGAATTAGTTCCGGGGGAGATTATTACCCTCCTCCACGAATTAGGAGTATGGAAAAGATTCTATCTCGCATCGATAGGATTGGAAACCATTCCCAGTAACTACTCTTGATTCTTCTCTAGACTAACGGGGGAGGGGGCCAAGTAAATCTCTCTCTTCTCTTGGATCAGATAGAGAATAAGCTACTGAGTAGTCATTCGAGCCGCATGAGGTAGGAAACTCTCAAGTCCGGTTCTGAGGGAGGATATCTCGAAGGGATCTATCCATCCCGACCGGGGGGAGCAGGCCATTCAACAGGGAGACCCGGAGGCTTCGGAATCTTGGTTTGATCAAGCCGCTGAGTGTCGGAAACAAGCAATAGCACTTCCTCCAAGCAATTATATCGAAGCACAAAATTGGTTGAGGATTACGAAACGTTCCAGGTGATGAGAGAGGGGGGTGACGCCGGGGTAGCAGTGATATGGGGACCAGACAATTGAAAGAAATTCCTTTACATTTTCTACCCCCCCCCCCCCCCTGGGATACCAGGAAGGAGAAGACTTCTCCTCCTACCGATTGCCATCTGGTAATATGTAACCCCCCCCCTACTGAAACGTATAAGAATCTCTCTATACAAGGTCCATAAAGCACTAATAAGTTGTGTAATAATAAGATTAAATGCCTGCCTCGGATAACTCTTCTATTACAGCTGTTCCAGTTCCAAACTCAGGGAGAAGAATACCTTACATACGAATTCCATCTCTTAGAAGTTTCGTATCCCCCGCTGGTAGGTCGTTGCTATCCCCTGTCCGAAGAGAGGAGAATCTCGATGACTATTCGTTCACCGGAACCAGAAGTCAAGATTATGGTGGAAAAGGATCCCGTGAGAACTTCTTTCGAAAAATGGGCTCAACCTGGACATTTCTCGAGAACTTTAGCTAAGGGTCCCAGTAGTACCACTTGGATTTGGAATCTACATGCTGATGCTCATGATTCTGATAGTCACACAAATGATTCAGAAGATATATCCCGTAAAACATTCAGCGCCCATTTTGGTCAATTAGCTATTATTCTTATCTGGCTGAGTGGTATGTATTTTCACGGGGCTCGCTTCTCTAATTACGAGGCGTGGCTAAGTGATCCCACTCATGTTAAGCCTAGCGCCCAGGTAGTTTGGCCAATAGTTGGTCAAGAGATACTTAATGGAGATGTAGGTGGGGGATTCCAGGGAATACAGATAACGTCCGGATTTTTTCAAATATGGCGGTCTTCTGGAATAACTAGTGAGTTACAACTCTATTGCACCGCTATCGGTGCCTTAATCTTTGCAGGATTGATGTTCTTCGCTGGTTGGTTCCACTATCACAAGGCTGCTCCAAAATTGGCTTGGTTCCAGGACGTGGAATCCATGTTGAACCACCACCTAGCAGGCCTCTTGGGATTGGGTTCCTTGGCGTGGGCGGGACACCAGGTACACGTCTCGCTACCCATTAACCAACTATTAGACGCGGGAATCGATCCTAAGGAGATACCTCTTCCTCATGAATCCATTTTGAATCGTGACCTTTTGGCTCAGATGTATCCCAGTTTCGCAAAGGGATTAACTCCATTCTTTACCCTCGACTGGTTACAATACTCAGATTTCTTAACCTTCCGTGGGGGATTGAATCCAGCCACAGGGGGATTGTGGTTGACCGATACTGCGCATCACCATCTAGCTATTGCAGTTCTTTTCCTGATAGCTGGTCACATGTATCGAACCAATTGGGGTATCGGGCATAGTACGAAAGAGATTCTGGAAGCTCATAAAGGTCCCTTCACGGGTGAGGGTCACAAGGGTCTTTACGAGATCCTAACTACTTCATGGCATGCTCAATTAGCTATTAATCTTGCTATGTTGGGTTCCCTAACAATTGTAGTGGCCCATCATATGTATGCTATGCCTCCCTATCCATACCTAGCTACTGATTATGCTACGCAGCCATCCCTGTTTACGCATCACATGTGGATTGGTGGTTTCCTAGTGGTAGGCGCGGCGGCACACGCAGCTATTTTTATGGTGAGAGATTATGATCCGACTACTCAATACAACAACCTATTGGATCGTGTCATTCGGCATCGTGATGCAATAATTTCACATCTTAACCGGGTATGCATTTTTCTAGGTTTCCATAGTTTCGGATTGTATATTCATAACGATACTACGAGTGCGTTGGGACGTCCCCAAGATACGTTTTCAGATACTGCTATTTAATTACAACCCATATTTGCTCAGTGGGTCCAAAACATTCATGCTTCTGCTCCTGACTTAACGGCACCTAATGCAACAGCAGGTACCAGTTTGACCTGGGGGGGTGGAGACTTAGTAGCAGTAGGTGGTAAAGTTGCTTTGTCACCAATCCCATTAGGTACTGCCGATTTTTTGGTGCATCACATCCATGCCTTTACGATTCATGTTACTGTATTAATATCACCAAAAGGTGTCCCGTTTGCGAGGAGCTCCCGCCTAATACCCGACAAAGCGAATCTTGGTTTTCGTTTCCCTCGTGATGGCCCCGGTAGAGGAGGTACCTGCCAGGTATCTGCTTGGGATCATGTCTTCTCAGGTTTGTTCTGGATGTATAATTCCATCTCAGTAGTTATATTTCATTTCAGTTGGAAGATGCAATCTGACGTACGGGGTAGTATAAGTGACCAGGGAGTAGTGAGCCATATCACTGGAGGAAACTTCGCGCAGAGTTCAACAACCATTAATGGATGGCTCCGTGATTTCCTATGGGCACAGGCTTCCCAAGTCATTCAATCGTATGGTTCTTCATTATCCGCATATGGTCTTTTATTCTCGGGTGCTCATTTTGTTTGGGCTTTTAGTCTGACGTTCCTGTTCAGTGGCCGTGGATATCGGCAAGAACTCATCGAATCTACTGTTCGGGCCCATAATAAATTGAAAGTTGCTCCTGCTATCCAGCCCAGGGCTCTGAGTATTGTACAGGGACGTGCCGTAGGGGTGGCTCATTACCTTCTGGGTGGAATCGCCACAACATGGGCATTCTTCCTAGCGAGAATCATTGCAGTAGGATAATGGCTAGGAGGATTCGAAAAGCATTACGGCATCAAGATTTCCAAAGTTCAGCCAGGGTCTATCCCAAGACCCAACTACTCGTCGTATCTGGTTCGGTATAGCCACTGCGCATGACTTCGAGAGTCATGACAATATTACCGAGGAACGTCTCTACCAGAAAATATTTGCTTCCCATTCTGGTCAATTAGCTATAATTCTTCTCTGGACTTCTGGGAATCTATTCCATGTAGCTTGGCAGGGTAACTTCGAGGCATGGGTGCAAAACCCATTACAGGTAAGACCAATCGCTCATGCCATTCGGGATCCTCATTTTGGTCAACCAGCCGTCGAGGCTTATACCCGAGGGGGAGCTCCGGGTCCGGTTAATATTGCTTATCCTGGTGTTTATCAGTGGCGGTACACTATCGGTTTACGCGACAATCAAGATCTATATACCGGAGCTATCTCCTTACTAGCTGTTTCCGCCTTGTTCCTGGTAGCGGGTTGGTTGCATCTACAACCCAAATGGAAACCGGGTATTTCTTGGTTCAAAAATGCTGAATCTCGTCTCAATCATCACTTATCAGGACTCTTCGGAATAAGCTCTCTAGCTTGGACAGGCCACCTGATTCACGTCGCTATTCCTGAATCTAGAGGCGAACATGTGAGATGGGGTAATTTACTAACTGCACTACCACACCCCCAAGGTTTGGGACCATTCTTTTCGGGTCAATGGAGTGTTTATGCACAAAGTCCCGACTCCGCTAATCACTCGTTCAATAGTGCTCAGGGAGCAGGAACTGCCATTTCAACCTTTCCGGGGGGATTTCATCCACAAACTCAGAGTTTGTGGTTAACTGATATCGCTCATCATCATCTGGCAATTGCGGTTGTGTTTATCATTGCCGGCCACATGTACAGGACTAACTACGGCATCGGACATAGTATAAAAGAGATTCTGGAAGCTCATATTCCTCCAGGAGGCAGGTTGGGACGTGGACATAGGGGACTCTACGACACAATCAATAACTCCCTACATTTCCAATTAGGACTCGCTTTAGCTGCTTTAGGAGTCATTACTTCCCTAGTGGCACAACATATGTATTCCTTACCCGCTTATGCTTTTATAGCACAGGATTATACGACCCAGGCCGCGCTATACACCCATCACCAGTACATCGCTGGTTTTATTATGACAGGGGCGTTCGCCCACGGAGCCATATTCTTTATACGGGATTATGATCCGGAACAAAATAAGGATAACGTGTTGGCAAGGATGTTGGAGCATAAAGAAGCAATAATAGCCCATTTGAGTCGGGCTAGTTTATTCCTAGGGTTCCATACTTTGGGTCTCTATGTCCATAACGACGTCACGTTAGCCTTTGGAACCCCAGAGAAGCAAATTCTTATTGAACCTGTATTTGCTCAACGGATACAATCCGCTCACGGTAAATCTTTGTATGGTTTCGACGTACTTCTCTCCTCGACAGACAGTCCAGCATTCAATGCTGGTCAGAGCTTGTGGCTACCCGGTTGGTTAGACGCCATTAATAATAATAGCAACTCATTATTCCTAACCATTGGACCCGGGGATTTCTTAGTTCATCATGCTATTGCTCCAGGTCCACATACAACTACACCGATTCTAGTGAAGGGTGCATTAGATGCGCGCGGCTCCAAGCTGATGCCGGATAAGAAAGAATTTGGTTATAGTTTTCCTTGCGACGGTCCAGGTAGAGGTGGTACCTGTGACATCTCGGCCTGGGATGCATTTTATCTGGCAGTTTTCCGGATGTCGAATACAATTGGATGGGTCACCTTTTACTGGCACCGGAAGCATATTACCCTGTGGCAGGGAAATGTAGCTCAATTCAATGAATCCTCTACTTACTTGATGGGATGGTTGAGGGATTATCTACGGCTGAATTCTTCACAACTCATTAACGGTTACAATCCTTTCGGTATGAACAGTTTATCCGTCTGGGCATGGATGTTTTCGTTTGGACATCTCGTTCGGGCTACTGGATTCACGTTTCCCATCTCCTGGCGCGGTTATTGGCAAGAACTTATTGAAACTCTGGCTCGGGCTCATGAACGCACACCTTTGGCCAATCTGATTCGCTGGAAAGACAAACCAGTCGCTCTTTCTATCGTTCAAGCACGATTAGTGGGACTAGCCCACTTCTCCGTAGGTTATATATTTACCTATGCAGCTTTCTCAATAGCATCCACATCGGGTAAATTTGGGTAGCTCTGTGTTTCGCCTCAATAAAAGCTAAAAGCATGTATCGCATTGGGCTTACCTTTGGCATTCGAGCCAGTGGTAAGCCCAACTTATCCACGATTAAAATCTGTCTCTGATGGATAGATAGCACGGATGGGTGGCAAATCATAGCACTTCAATTGGACTCTATCCCAAATTCCATCCATTCTATAATAACATTCCAATATCGCCGACTAGGAAATTACGGCAAAGAGGAGTCTCATTGAGAAAGAGAAGAAGAAACAAAAACTGGTGAGGAAATATTATCTCATACGTCAATCCCTGAAACAGAGAATGAGGGGGGGTTTATCAATACAAGAAAAATTAGAGGTTTCTGAGGCGTTCCAATCTCCACCACGTAACAGTGCACCCACCCGTCTTCGTAACCGATGCTCCCTAACCGGACGCCCCAGATCCAATTATCGAGACTTTGGTTCATCCAGACACGTACCACGCGAAATGGCACACGCTTGTTTGCTGCCTGGAGTAATAAAATCGAGTTGGTAGATAAATATTGGTTTTCCCACACGAATTGTTGGAGAATCGATCTCCATAAATTCACAAGATTCCCTCGTGTTCAATGTAATTATTTGAAGACTGTATAATAATTACAGCGAGGGAATCAACCACGCGGGGTAGAGCAGCTTGGTAGCTCGCAAGGCTCATAACCTTGAGGTCACGGGTTCGAATCCCGTCTCCGCAAACGAAAATTAACTTGGTGATAGGGTGATAAAGCAATAGGTGATAGGGGGATAAAGCAATAGTCCACCCTGTTCCCGTATTTTTATTCCAACTATTTGACCACGTACCGGCGGGTATTCATCCACAACATAAACCGGATAATCCCAAATTTTCCCCCCTCATTCTCCTTTTTCTCCTTCCCAGGTGAATCTCCCGATTCTCTATCGGGATCCATTCAATCGGGTAAGTAGGGGGTGGAAAGGAGGACTCAACCATTTCCGCTAGTTCCAGAGACCTTACCCCACCTAGTTTTAGTATCAGCAGTTTTTAATCCCCCCCCCCTGGTAAGATTGAGAGAATAGTGACAGGATAATGATTTGAGAAACGGGAAACAGAATAGTTCTGTTTCCGACATACTGTGTTTCATACACCTCATCAATGTCATCATCGGTAAGCCCTTTTAACTCAGTGGTAGAGTACCGCCATGGTAAGGCGTAAGTCATCGGTTCAAATCCGATAAAGGGCTCGTGAGATTTCACTCGACTTGTCTCTTTCTCTCGGCACAGACACTCGTAATCCTTCCTTACATTGTAGAGTACCACATATGTTTCTACCAATTCAGAAAATTAGTGATCACGTCGAAATGATCCTTCGCCCGAATAGGCGACGAATATGACGAGGCCCCCCCCCCCCCCCAGATGCCTATCGAATCAGATTATCCTGATTATCCACTTTCACTGCTCGGGGGACTCCCGGTAAGATTCGCAACAAATATCCACATATATCTATCTATATAGCGGGATCCATATGTGGGTGGGGAAATCAACGAAGAATCAGCGAATCGCTACGTAATAAAGCTGTTCGGAATGTTCCCCCCCGTCTTGAATCTCAGAATTATTGCTACCCGTAATATAAGAAATTTAGGTAGATGTAATTCATGATGTGGAAGATCATTCAGTTACCCCTGATACAGGAATCCAATGAGAATTCTGACTATCGATACATCTCTCCGCAGGGGGAGATATTCCAATGAATTCTCGTATGAAAAGATTTCAGCTAACTCCCAGCTACGGGTTTCTCTCGTATCATTCCGATCCATCTCCCGCTTCTTAACCAGGAGGTAAGACGGACTATATGGTTCTCATTTAATCTATCGAGACGGGAGTTTGTTTCTCTCGTCCGACATCAAGGAAAAGTGGCCTCCCCCCACCCCCCCCCACCCACCCGCCATTAATCACCCGAATGATTCGGGAGCGAAAAGCTTCCGAATGGTATTGAGTATTGGTAGAATAAATATCAGGAAGTGTCTCTTCCATCGTGAAATAGACGAGTAAAGTGAAGATACGGATCATAAATATCTGTATGTACGCGTGTCCTACTCAATTCACCAAATAGATAGATTGCTGAAAATTGGTGCTTCTCCCACTCCTTCCTGTACTTCTCCAGTGGGCAGGACATGCGGGAGGAAACACCAGCACCACATAAAGAGATCCAATAGATGCCGTTGATTGTTCAATTGGAAGGAATCTAGCTGGGATAAAGTTCCGGATCAGGATTCATCGACGTAGCGAACGGGTTGATGGAGTCTCGGAAGAAGAGAAAGGGTTACCCACTTTCTGAAGAATCACGAAATCAATTTCGTTGTATCGGTACTCTATCCATATCCATCCGCTTGGGGGAACGAGACGGAGTAGAAAAGTACCCTCGACGGGACCTAGGAATATTGTTACCATGCCAGAGAGATTCCGACAAATTCTTATTCAGAAGGGGCAGTGATATGGTAGTTTCATTTCCTACACCACGACCCTATCATGTCATGAAATAGAAGGGCACCCAAAATGGTTGGAAGAGTTGAATAGGAGAATAACTATGACCATCGCCATTGGAAAATCCTCCAAGGAATCGAAAGATTTGTTTGATAGTATGGACGATTGGCTACGAAGGGATCGTTTCGTATTTGTAGGTTGGTCCGGTCTATTACTTTTCCCCACCGCTTATTTCTCCCTAGGCGGTTGGTTCACCGGCACAACCTTCGTCACCTCGTGGTATACTCATGGATTAGCTAGTTCCTACTTGGAAGGTTGCAATTTTCTGACTGCCGCAGTTTCCACCCCTGCAAATAGTCTCGCTCATTCCTTGCTTCTACTGTGGGGTCCGGAAGCACAGGGAGACTTCACCCGTTGGTGCCAATTAGGGGGTCTATGGACCTTTGTTGCTCTTCACGGTTCCTTCGCTTTGATAGGTTTCATGTTACGTCAATTCGAACTTGCTAGGTCCGTACAATTACGTCCCCATAATGCAATAGCGTTCTCTGCTCCCATTGCTGTTTCTGTTTCTGTATTCCTAATCTACCCGTTAGGGCAATCCGGTTGGTTTTTTGCACCCAGCTTCGGTGTAGCAGCTATCTCTCGATTCATTCTCTTTTTCCAGGGTTTTCACAACTGGACGTTGAACCCGTTTCATATGATGGGAGTCGCCGGAGTCCTTGGTGCTGCTCTTTCGTGTGCCATTCATGGCGCCACGGTGGAAAACACCTTATTTGAAGACGGTGATGGCGCAAATACATTCCGTGCTTTTAACCCAACTCAATCCGAAGAGACCTATTCAATGGTTACCGCTAATCGTTTCTGGTCCCAAATATTCGGTGTCGCTTTCTCCAACAAACGTTGGTTGCATTTCTTTATGTTATTCGTGCCAGTAACTGGATTATGGATGAGTGCTATCGGAGTAGTTGGTCTCGCTTTGAATTCGCGTGCTTATGACTTCGTTTCCCAAGAAATTCGTGCGGCGGAAGATCCTGAGTTTGAAACTTTCTACACAAAGAACATTCTGTCGAATGAGGGTATTCGTGCCTGGATGGCAGCTCAGGATCAGCCTCATGAAAACCTTGTATTCCCCGAGGAGGTCTTACCCCGTGGAAACGCTCTTTAACGAAACTCTGTCTCTGGGTGGTCGCGATCAGGAAACCACAGGTTTCGCTTGGTGGGCCGGTAACGCTCGACTGATCAATCTGTCTGGTAAATTACTCGGTGCCCATGTAGCTCATGCTGGCTTGATCGTGTTTCGGGCTGGAGCCATGAATTTGTTTGAAGTGGCTCACTTCGTTCCGGAGAAGCCTATGTATGAACAGGGGTTAATTCTACTTCCCCACCTAGCTACCCTAGGTTGGGGAGTGGGTCCCGGTGGGGAAGTCGTCGATACCTTTCCCTATTTTGTTTCTGGAGTCCTTCATTTGATATCTTCCGCGGTTCTAGGGTTCGGGGGTATTTATCACGCTCTCATTGGCCCCGAGACTTCAGAAGAGTCCTTCCCATTTTTCGGCTATATATGGAAGGACAAAAATAAGATGACTACTATATTGGGTATTCATCTAATCTTGTTAGGAGCCGGCGCCTTCCTCCTAGTATTCAAAGCGTTATATTTCGGAGGCTTGTATGACACATGGGCCCCGGGAGGTGGGGATGTACGGAAGATTACGAATCTCACTTTAAGCCCGAGTGTCATATTTGGTTACTTACTCAAATCCCCCTTTGGTGGAGAGGGTTGGATTGTAAGTGTCGATAACCTAGAAGATATTATTGGGGGACATGTCTGGCTGGGATCCATCTGTATCTCCGGGGGGATCTGGCACATATTGACCAAACCATTTGCTTGGGCCCGTCGCGCTTTTGTGTGGTCCGGAGAGGCTTACCCGTCCTATAGCTTAGGAGCACTTGCTATTTTTGGTTTTACTGCTTGTTGTTTCGTTCGGTTCAATAACACGGCATATCCTAGTGAATTCTATGGTCCTACCGGTCCAGAGGCTTCTCAAGCTCAAGCTTTTACTTTTCTTGTCAGGGACCAGCGTCTCGGCGCCAACATAGGTTCCGCTCAAGGACCTACTGGTTTGGGTAAATACCTGATGCGTTCCCCCACGGGAGAAATCATATTTGGAGGCGAAACAATGCGTTTCTGGGACCTTCGTGCTCCTTGGTTGGAGCCACTGAGAGGCCCCAACGGTTTGGATTTGAGTAAGTTGAAAAGAGATATACAACCCTGGCAGGAGCGACGCTCCGCGGAGTATATGACTCATGCACCTCTGGGTTCCTTAAATTCCGTAGGTGGAGTAGCTACTGAGATAAATGCCGTGAACTATGTATCTCCCCGAAGTTGGTTGGCTACTTCCCATTTCGTTCTAGGATTTTTCTTTTTTGTGGGTCATTTATGGCATGCGGGAAGAGCCCGTGCGGCGGCAGCCGGGTTTGAGAAGGGAATTGACCGTGATACCGAACCCGTTCTTTCCATGACACCATTAAATTAGGACAAATTGCTGAGATATTAATGGAAAGTTATTACTTGGTAGTATTAGTACCTACCATACCAGACAAATTTCCATTTTCTACTGGTGGTTCTTTGCGGAACCGGGACACAGCTCATACATAAACTAACCCCCCAGTGGGGTTAGTTCGATACGTCGGTATATACCCAGCAGTAACCTTTACCTCGCGGATGAGGGAAGGGCGAGGTGTAACTCACTGTTCATTTCTATAGGGTTCCGGGAAACCACAAGTTTCGGTAGCATTTGCACTTATGTCTACAAATCACCCCCCTGGAGGGGGTGATTTGGCGATGACGACTCATCTCCGTAAGCTAATTTGAAGCTAATTTGAATCCTCACCAGTTGTATCTGGTGGAACGTACCCATCCCGCAAATGGGTGGGTAATTGACCTTTGATCATCCCGATAAGTCAATCGATAGAACTGGTATTTTAAATACCTCTAGTTAACATCAGATCTCTCATATTTGTTTGTTTCCTATCCCTCGAACCCTGATAGGGAAAGTATTGACACGGGACCTGGGCCTGGAGATGCGGCGCATGAACCGGGGCGGAGGAGGAATACCCCCAGACTGCTTCAGAAGATTCCTCTCATCTATCATTATTAAGAATAGGCTCCCCTCGGGGACATTGGCATTTTTTGGGAAATACTAGGTGGTTCTTTTAGACCACCGATAGACCACTAATACCCCCTCCCGTCGGGTCCGGTACTGAATCAATTGAGGAGAGAGAGGGATTCGAACCCTCGATAGCGTTTCAGCACTATGCCAGTTTTCAAGACTGGAGCCATAAACCACTCGACCACCTCTCCTAGAAAGCTCTTCTCCAATTCTTCGGAGATCTTGTCGATCTTGATACACATGTATTGTATCGAGATTCACCCCTATTACGAAAGATATGAGATGATGGTTTCGTATGATTTACTATGAAATCAATATAGGGATCATTCCAAATAATCAAATTCTTACTCCTACTTGATGGATTATCAAGAGATTCGAAAGAGACATTGGATTCCGGGGTACTGAACTAGAAGGATTCTTGTTCCGTCCAAAATCCTCGGTCTCGGTATGGTGTAAGTCCCACCGGATGGGGATCAGATGGTACAAATCCTCTACTTCTGATACGTCGAGAGTCCTAACTACGACTATTGCTTTCCAATTGGCTTTATTCACATTAATCGCCATTTCATTCCTACTAGTAATTGGTGTACCTGTCGTGCTTGCTTCCCCCAATGGTTGGTCAAGCAACAAAAATGTCGTCTTTTCAGGGGCTTCCTTATGGATCGGATTAGTTTTCCTAGTGGGTATACTTAATTCCTTCATATCCCAGAGATTCAATGTATCGGTAATTCTGGCCCCCTCCTCACGATTCATAATGGCGAGTGGGGAGAGAGAATCAATAATAATTACGGTCTACGGAATCGACACTTCCTCCTCGGGGGGGGGGGGGCTCTCCGTCCACGAGGGAAAATCCCGAGACGAGGTGGATGGATTAGGTGTGTTGACTAGAGGAGTTACCACATATATAGTTATTCAATATAGAACGGGGTGGCATATCACGCGGATATAGTTGAATGGTAAAATATCTCCTTGCCAAGGAGAGGACGCGGGTTCGATTCCCGCTATCCGCCGACCCGACTTTCTTGCCCCGCTTCCACCCCCGGCAGTAGCCCCCGGGATAGTTCAGACCGGTGGAGAGAATATTTTTGAGCTTCAGGAGTGAGATATTCCCAATTGAGGAAGTCATAACCGAGTGATTTGAGGCGTAGATTTCCAATCTGGGTTTTCCCTCGAGGGGAAACAGAACATTGAATGAACCAAAAGCAATGGAGAAGCCTATATACTTACTGATGCTGCTGGTAATTACCAATTATTATTGGGATACATAAGTTCATCGGTGAAAGAAATAATCGTCCATGGAAATATGGATTGGGTGAAGCTTTTCAACTGCCTCACTTCACTTCGGAGAATTGCAAGGTTTAAGTCTCAGCGTTACCTCTATGCCGTGTTCGACTTCCTACACATCTAGGAAGCAGTCGACCTAGAGGTTGTGGGAGATGCCACATGCGGTTCCGCATATAGGTATGCATCGAGCGGGATTTTGCGATAAGGATTCGGAGAGGTATTCCAATTCCCCATCCATTGGATGTTGTATTCGGGGGGGATTCGGGAGAATCAGATTGACGATTTATAGATAATCTCTTATTATCTGAAGAGTGATTGGGA